>NC_087204.1:74900341-75066839 GCF_015104395.2 Macrobrachium nipponense
ACATACGAAAAGTTTTCAAGATACGAAAGGTTGTTGCTGTAAATTCCCAAGATTCGCCCGGACCACCGAGAACAATTTTAAAGCTCCCGCGCCGCCAACTGAGTAAACTCGCCACCATCCTCCCGCTCTCCCATTGGTTCCTGATGCTAGTCACCCCATAAGGTCCTGCTCTCCTAATGGTCAGCCTCTACCCCTTCTGCTTTAAGTATTCTATTGGTAAAAGGTTGCTGTAAATTGAAAAACTTATTCATGCAATACATTTAATAAAAAAAAAAACATTAGGTAAAGATAGAATAAAGAATAGAAATGAATGGTTATTATACTGTTTGGTAGTTTCAGTAGTTGAAGAGAGATAAAGAAAATTTATGGCTTACTGTGTAAAAGTGATTGCTTGGCGATCGTTCAATACTCGTAAGTGCTGGATGTAAACAAGACGTTTGGAAGCTTTTTTTTTGTTTGTTTATTATAGTTAATGGTTACTTAATAATTATTTGAAATGAGTACATGCAATACATTTAATAAAAAAAATTGTGAATTAGATATCATAAAATATAAAATAAATCAGACTGTCAACAAATACGTATTTTTAGAATTCTTTCTTCTTTTTTATTATAACGTACGTAGGATACGTATGTTTCATTATAGCTGTCAGTAACTCGGTATCTCCATTAGGTAAAGATAGAATAAAGAATAGAAATGAATGGTTATTATACTGTTTGGTGGTTTCATTAGTTGAAGAGAGATACTAATGACAATTTATGGCTTACTGTGTGCTAGGAAAAATGACTGCTTGGCGCTCGTTCGATTCTCGTAAGACGGGTAAGGGCTGAATGTAAACAATCGATTGGAAGGTTTGTTTTTTGTTTGTTTGTGTATTATAGTTAATGATTAATTAATATTTACTTGAAATGAGTACATACTGATTATTTATACATTTTAGTGGCATATTCTAAGCTTTTAGCTCTTAGGTTTAGATGTCAGAATCATAGACTACTATGAGATTCAGGGCCTCTGTAACACGGTTTTTTCGCAATAATTTTTTATCTATGCATTTCATAAATATAATGCTTATTCAGAATACATATTAATCAACACCAATAAACTTTTGAGTGTATTCTGCACTACGTAGGTTGAATAAATTTGGTACTTATAATGTAAAAGTGACCTTTTTTGAAGACAGGCCAACTTACCTCAGAGATAAGGTTTTCGAACGCACCGTCGTTACGTAACTTATGACATCATTTCTTCCCTCTTTCTCATGGGAGATTGGCTATACGTAACGAAGGCTAAACCTCTGGCAACAATGACATACAAATTTAAATACAAGCAAAGCAGTACACCTTTATGAACTCTGGAACCTCCCCACTGATAATTGTCATAATGAGCAAACCAACAAAACATGTTAATAAATACAAAAACACTTCGATTATTAGTCTAACTCCCAAAATAAGTTTCCAAAGAAATTACAGTCTACTTTATAGGTCACAATCAGATTGACAAGATGTAGGGATTAGTTGGTAATTACCAAAAACATAGTAGACAAGCTTGATTTGATAACTGCTATATCCAATGTCATGCAATTTTTATATTTTGGCTATCTACCTATTTACTGAAAAAAAATAGCCAGTACCGTATATTGGCTTTTAAACCTTCACCAATAATTATCGTCAGAATGGTGACTTCATGAGGCTCCACCCACTTTCGCCTCGTTATAATTCAGGATAACACTGAAGGCTACCATGGGCATTGTTGGATTAGAAAATTTTAACTTCTGGCTATAAAAACTGATTTCTCGAGTAGTTGTAAGAAGTGCTAAATGATCCTCAAGGATCCCAGCAGTTGGTCTAAACGTTTAATTCATGTATAATACTGCTATACTGTTGCGGCACTACTGCTACAGTAGTATTACTACGCTAGCACTGATACCCCACCCACATCTATGTATCGTTCCACCATTCATAAAGTCTTTGGGTTTCGGAGCCGATGGCATTTCTGTCTGGTGGATGGGCGGGGCAACATTTAGTCAAAAGGTGTTTGTTTACCTTGCTTACGTAATGAATGTTTTTCGACTCTTGGCTCGTAATCATTGGCCATGGCGTTGGCTATAGCATTTTTACTCTATAAAAATTAAAACTATCGGGTTTAGGTTATTGATAATGCTGACAAAATTTGTGTGGTTGTAAAATATACATATGTCAACTTTCAGCTACATCCGATGCTTTGACAAGGAGCAAAGTCTAAAAAACCGTGTTACAGAGACCCTGAATCTCATAGTAGGCTACAGTAGCAACCGCTAACATAGGCTAGGCTTATTGCTAAGGGACATATGCTAAAGTCCTAATATATGCAGTAACAATGGGGTTGAACATTGCATGCAGTTGAATATTACTCAAGTATGTACAGTATTTTGCCTTTTTGGAGTCATATTTCTTCCGTCGTAACCCTAAAACATGTGTTTTAGGCCTGGAAATGTAATTTACTGGGGTGTTTTTGGAGGGCTTGGAACGGATTAGCCATTTTACATGTAAAATGTGTTCCAAGATACGAAAAAATCATAATACAAAGGCCGTCTCGGAATGGATTAATTTCGTATCTCGAGGTACCACTGTATTTGTTTTTAATACTTTCAAATAATAATAATAATAATAATAATAATAATAATAATAATAATAATAATAATAAAGGGATTTTGACGTAGGAAAAATCTATTTCTGGGCGAGGAAGCCGTGTCGCCCAGTGAAATATGTCTGCTTTAGCACTATTTCTAGTAAAATATTTGCTATAATACCAGAGAACTGCTAAATTGGACATGTCAGAAGCCTCTGACCACTCGCTCACGGACCTATAAAAGGTGTCGGTATAAAACTGGGCGAGTGTTAAACACTACCACAGCAACCCCTCCAATTAGCCTTTTCCTCATCAAAAGACCCTAAATACGGGGAGCCGACCCATAGGTCACACCTAGCTACCCCGTTGAAGGCGGCTGTGACGTCATACTTTTCGATTGCCATTCCGTGTTCGCACGTTCGAATATTACTATTTGTTCTTTTATTTTTATTCTGGTTACGGATCGTCATCTACCTCTTCACCCAATTTAAGTATCTCTGGTTCCGCCCTTTTTCAATATTTAGGGAGTGAATTTGCCTATCGTTTTGCCTTTTATTTAGGATTTTATTAGGCGTCACTTTTAAATAGGGCGGGCGCAAGTCGCCTTACGGCTTACCCTTGAATTGTACCGACTTCGAGTAGTCTTCCTCTCTGCTTGTAACATGTGATATTTCAGTACATGTATGTATGTAATATATGTATATATATATGTGTATATCTTATATATGTATATATATTTATTTATTTATTCTTGGGTGGCAGTTTTTTAGTCGATCCGATTTCCATTTATGTTTTGTTATTTTCATTATTTTCACGTTTTTCACGGGGGTCTTCTTTCGAGCACGTTTCTTTGTTTCGTGCTTCGCCGTTTATCCACCGAATAACTGTTATTACAAAATTCATATGTGATAGTATTTTAAAGAAATACAATACATACTAATCTATCCATGTCACTTTAATTAAGGTTAACTCTCTCTCTCTCTCTCTCTCTCGCTCTCGTCTCTCATTCTCTCTCTCTCTCTCTCTTTTGCCACACAAGATAATAATGGGTCATAGTGGTAACTCCCTCCCTCTCTTTCGCTGGAAGCGTTATAAGTATTTTTTGAGAGAACAGAGAGAGATAAACACACTCTCTCTCTCTCTCTCTCTCTCTCTCTCTCTCACACCGAGATGAAAGAATTTTTATGGTACTAGTATGTAAAATGTTTATTGATAATTTCAGTTATTTAATAATAATAATAATAATAAAACTTTAATTACAAAATTCATAATGGTCGTATTTTAAAGAGATGAAAATGACCTTTCCATTTCACTTGTAAGGATAATTCCTCTTTCTTACTGAGATGAGAGAATTTTTATGGTAGATGCACGTGTTTATTATATTTTCAAATAATAATAATAATAATAATAGAAGTAGTAATAATACGATAACTAATTTCAAAAGAAAATTCTTCCCTTTGTCTTTTTCTGTATCAATTTCCCCACCTCAACTCGAGTGACACTCGAGCTTAACAATGCCATACAATGGTCAACGAATTTAATGGTTTTATGTACTCTCTCTCTCTCTCTCTCTCTCTCTCTCTCTCTCTCTTACTGAGATGAGATCATTTTCATGGACGTGTATGTAATAAGTTTATCATTATATTTTTTCCAATAAATAATACTATAAGAAACAAAATTCATATCTAGGTATTTAAATACAATAATCATTTCATTTCTTTCTTTTAAATACTGTAAGGACAACTCTCTCTCTCTCTCTCTCTCTCTCTCTCTCTCTCTCTCCTCTCTCTCCTCTCTCTCTCTCTCTCTCTCCACACAAGATACTTGTCATACATTTGGTGTTTCTATTTCTTCCTTTTATCTCTCTCGCTCTCAGCAAAAGAATTGATAGACAGACAAACATAATTGCACAGTCCTCTCTTTCTCTCTTCTCTGGAGAAATATATGTATTTATGGGAGGGGAAAAAGTTGCCTACAGACATTCATTTCAATCTATTGAAACCGTAAGGAGTTATCTCTCTCTCTCTCTCTCTCTCTCTCTCTCTCTCTCTCTCTCTCTCTCTCTCTCTCTCTCTCTCTCTCTCTCTCTTGTATTTTAATGAAAATATACAGTAATTTGTGAATACAGTGTTGCACATGAAAAAAGTAAATTAGTGATAATTTTAGAGATACGGCCCTAAGAAAAATTGCAAATTAGTAGTGAAATTTTCCCTGTGGACATATTTTCAAGAACGTCGTTCCGGCTTACGACGATTTTCGGGTTATGACGCGTCTTAAGAACGGAACCCCCCTTGTAACCCGGGGACCGTCTGTATATATGTATCTATATATATATATATATATATATATATATATATATATATATACACAGGCAGTCCCCGGGTTACGACAGTGTCGCTTACGACGTTCCGAGGTTACGACGCTTGTCAATAGACATTATTTTCAGGGTTACGACGCATGTTCCAGGGTTACGACGCCTACAACGCTCATCTGGGAGATGAAATATGACACCAAAAATGCAAAATAATCAATATTTGAAGGTTTTTTTGATTGAAAAATGCCATAAGAAAGCAGTTCACATAGTTTTCAATGCACCCAAAGCATTAAAAGTAAGGTTTTCTTAGGATATTTCATGATATTCCGGCTTACGACGATTTTCAGGTTACGACGCGTCTCAAGAACAGAACCCCCGTCGTAACCCGGGACCGCCTGTATATATATATGTATATAATATATATATATATATTAATATATATATAAATATATATATATAATATATATATATATATATAATAATATAATATATATATATATATATATATATATATATATATATATATATATATATATATATATATATATATATATATATATATATATATATACAGTATCCGTCAAAAAAACTGTCGTGGTAGCGATTTCGTAAGAAAAAAACATGTTGCGGAAAAGAAATATTAATTAAAAATCATGGTTAGTAATAAAAAAAAATAAAAAATAAAAAAAAAATAGGTTAACACTCACCAACTCCTAGCCTAATATTTAATAGGCATTCCCCGACGTTTCCAAACTTCTTTAAGCCTATTGGGGACGGAATCTGCAAGTTTTTGCAGGAGCTTCTCGTCAAGGTTGTCCCAGATACGTTTCAACTCTGTCTCTAACTTTTCAGTTGTTTGTCGTGTCAACGTCCTGTAATTTTCTTTTCATAATCGCCCAAAGATTTTCAATAGGCAAAAATATCTGGGGAATTACCTGGCCAGTCTTGTATAAAACAATTCCACAGTCCTTGAACCAATTAATATTTTTTTTTTCGCAGTATACGAAGGCGCTCCGCTCCTGCTGAAAAATACTTGTTTTACTGAGCTCAAAAGATTCCTCCAAATTCTCGTTCAACAGTGTGTAATACGAGTCCTTATTAACAGTATTGTTACGAGGTAATATTACCAAATTACCTTTACCACCATAACCAAAACAACCCCATACCATTACATAAGAAGGGAATTTCACGCACGTGGCAAGGTACTTGGGGTCCAGCGGGTCTGATGTCGACTTTCGCCACACACACTTTCCCTTATTGTCGAACAAAAAAAACTTGCTTCGTCACTCCATAGCACTTGACGCCATTTTGCCAGAGCCCAGTCTTTGTTTTAAGAACGTGCAAAATTTAGTCGAGTCTTCTTTTGTTTAGTGGTTATCAGCGGCTTCTTACGCGCCTTCACTTTTGAATATTTCAAGTCCTTGCTCAAGCGCCGCTGTATGGTCCTAACAGAGCTCCTGCCACTATATCTGGATTTGCAACCTTAAGTTCTCTGGCAGTAAGGGTCGGATTGACTTCAATATCCCTGCCCAGCACTCTTAAACCCCTGTTACTAATAATACGTGGCCTCCCAGAACTTGTAGAAGCACGAGGTACTTCCTGGTCTCCATTGTCGTGGTATTTTTTCAAAATGCGCTGCACAGTTCGCTGGTTTACAACCAATTTTTCTTACTAATTTCGCCAGTTTTATAACCTTCACTGTGTAACTGCACAACTCGTACACGATTTTCAAATGAGTATACCCTGTAGACATAATACACTAGCGTACACACACACTTTCACAAGAAAATTCTGGAAGCGTGATCCAAAAAATCAGGCAGGTCACGATCGATGTCTACTGTTCATAAATCACTTAAGAACACTGATCGATAACTTTTGGTTACTTTTTCCCACGCTGTGAGTGAGACAAATGACTCAGTTGTGTTGCCAATTAGTCAGTTTCTCCCAGCCAATTTTTTCCCCATAGATATGGGGGTCACCTTATTCGCAGCAAAAAACAAACTGTTCCCGCGTTTTTGAAACGCGACAATAATTTTTTGACGCGCAGTGTATATATATATATTTCATGCGCTGTGTGTGTGTATATATATATATATATATATATATATATATATATATATATATATATATGTATATATATGTACAGTGTTCCCCCCGTATTTGCATTCTCCGGATTCGCAGACTCACATATTCGCGGATTTTTCTTTGGAACCTATCTAGAAATTATTCGCGGACGGACTCGCCCATTCGCGGAATTTTCCGACTAAAATAATCACTAATTAGTGTATTTTGATGTTTATTTTCATGACTAAATACATTTTAATGATACAAAAATGATTTACTAATTTTCAAATATTAATTTTGATTAATACTGTATTAGTAGTAAGTTTAATAAGTTTAAATGATATCACATAATAAAAACAATAATTCTCTCTCTCTCTCTCTCTCTACTACAAAGATGTATGTTTTTTTGTATGATAAATAAATGATTTACTATTTTCAAATATTAATATTAATTTATACAGCAATAATATCAATTCATTAAAGAAAATACCATAGTGAATTAGTAAGATTTTAGCTTATAAATTTAAAAAATTATGGAAGAATGAAGGAAATCCCAGTCAGATTCTTTCTCTAACTCGAGGTACTAAAACTCAGATATATGTATCAAGTTAAGTGACAGGAGGGGGAAGGAGCTGATTTGTTGCTGCCATCAACTGCTCATGACATTTCCACCCCTCTCTCTCTCTCTCTCTCTCTCTCTCTCATCGTCTCTCTCCCTCTCTCCTCTCTCCTCTCTCTCCTCGGCTCTCTCTCTTCTCTCTCTTTTTACTGAGATGAGAGATTTTTTATGATACATATATGCATATATGTTTATTAATATTTTCAAATAATAATAATAATAATATAATAATAATAATAATATAATAATAATAAATGTAATTACAAATGATGTATGTTTTTTTGGATGATGATTTACTAATTTTCAAATATCAATATTAATGTAAACAGCAATAATATAAATTCATTAAAGAAAATACTAAAGTGAATTAACAAGATTTTAGTTTATAAATAAAAAGAATTATATAAGAGTAAAAGAAAATGCATTTAACCCCGTGTCTTGTTACGTAGCCAGCTGGTTGGCTGGGCTTCCAACTGTCAAATCCAGTTGTTTTGCCATCTACGGATCATTGAAATTCTCTCTCTCTTTCTCTTTTGCTGATATGAGATAATTTCTATGGTACATGTGTATGTTTATTAATATTTTTGCATAATAATATAATAATAATAATAATAATAATAATAATAATAATAATAATAATAATAATAATAATAATCTCAAAATTCACATGTGATAGTATTTTAAAGCTCTCTCCACACGAGATACTAACATGCGCTAGTGGTAACTCTCGCCCTCTGTTTGGGCTGGAAGTGTATGTATAAGTATATCTTCAAGGACATTACTACATTTTATGGTAAAATAATAATATACAGTACTAGTTTACAAATATTACGTTTAATGAGATTAAACAGTAACAATAACATTCTCTCTCTCTCTCTCTGTCACGTATGTTTATTTGTTTTGTAGTGTAAATAAATGATTTACCTTATAACTTAATTTTCAAATATTAATAAGATTAATTAAAAATAGCGATTCCCAGTCTTTTATCCACTTGGAGGAACATGGGCGGGGGAGTAAATGAGTTTGATATGCGAATTGGTGGAGGGGAGGAAGCGGAGTCTAGGAGTTATTCTCTCTCTCTCTCTCTCTCTCTCTCTCTCTCTCTCTCTCTCTCCATTATTATTCTCTCTGTCTCAGAAATAATTCATAATTTCACTCTTGAGGGCCAAATATATGATGTTGCCATTCATTGGTCTCTCTCTCTCTCTCTGTTATTTGCTGTAGGTATATATTTTTAATGGTAAAATGTTTAAGATGACTTTAAAATGATATTAATATATAACCTAAAAGATTAATGCAGTAATAGGTTAGTAATTTTAGGTATATTTGAAGTAGGATGTTATTAAAGGTATACATTTGGCATCTGAACTTTCAAGATAGGCAGTTATAAGCATTTTTAGTGGTGGTTTTAACTATTCGCGGGGGTGTCTGGTACACATACCCCGCGAATACGGGGGGAACACTATATATATATATACATAACTTGATCACGAAGTACGTATATAAAACGTGATGCTATGTATAACTAAAGGTTTTTTTTGCCACGAAGGAAAAAATGAAAAAAGCGAGATAGCCAAGTACTTTCGGTCCTATTCGGACCCTTTACTGAGGGTCCGAATAGGACCGAAAGTACTTGGCTATCTCACTTTTTTCATTTTTTCCTTCGTGGCAAAAAAACCTTTATTTGTATATATATATATATATATATATATTCTATATATAAATATATATATATATATATAAATATCTATATATTATATAGTATTATATATATATAATATATATATCTATATATATTATATAATAATATAATATTTATATAATTAATATATATAATATATATATTTATATATATATAATAATATATATATATATATAAGTCTATCACATTACCGTGATTCATATACATATATCGAGCTACAAATGTCCTTTAATATCTAATTCGCTCTACCTCGGAATTATTATATTTTCATATATGTTTAAACGAGGGGGAATTTATTAAGCGATAATAGAATTGGCGGCCGACAGGCGCGAACCAATTCCAGGACTGGCAGTGAAGCCTTAGCCAAACTCGCCACCGCAAGAGATATAAGTTTATGCCGCCTCCCATTGCTTAATAAATTCCCCCTCGGTTAAACATATATGAAAATATATTAATTCCGAGGTAGAGCGAATTAGATGTTAACCCTCTTATGCCGATTGGACGTATTAAACGTTGAGATAAAATGTCTCCCGGGTGCCGATTGGACGTATTATACGTCGACATAAAGTTTTTTTTCAAATTCGCGGAAAAATACTTATAGGCCTACCAGCCGAAAACATTTGAATCACGCGCCTTGGGGGATGCTGGTAGTTCATGGATCAAGCTGTTCTTTTGTTTAGAAGCGTGACCCAAGTGCGAAATGCCTCCTTCTCGCATCAGCCAGCATCAGCGACGCGTTGTCCGAGAGCAATCTTTTGCCGCGATCGTGTATTGCAGAACTTGTGCGAGACTTTGAATATTTGTGTTGCTACAGGACATTCATAGAGATGTCTCAACGACGTATGGAATGCGAAAGGCGCGTTTTACCTGTCGGAAGGGATCGTGTGAGGCATATTTTGGACTTTGATGCTGGCGAAGGACCAAGCACCCAGGATGACCTCGCGCCTCAACGCCGTTCTGTGCGGCCACGTGTGGATGAAAGTGGTTTAGGATCACGTGTGTCTCATATACCTTTAGTAACCCCTAGGAAGCATCGGGGCGTCCTTAGGGGTATTCGTAGGAATTTGGGAGGCCTCCAACCAAGGGACATAGACGAGTACTTATCGGAGCTCGATCGGGAGTATGCCGCAAGTCCTCATTTTGATGGCGGTTGGTCATCCAGTGATGAGGACATCACTCCCGATGTCAGTGACGATGAATATTTGCCCCCAATGTCCGTTCGAGGCTCACATCCCGAAAGTGAGCTCGAATATGATATTGTTATGGCGACTCATGGCTCTGATAACTGGTTAGTGGCGCCATAAGCACCCCTATGGCGCACCATAAGAACCTTTATGGCGTACTATAAGAAACCTTATGGCGCCAATAACTGGAACTCGGCCTGTTATGGTGCCATAAATTGCCGATTTTATGGCGCTAGACAAGCCCCATAAAACCAGATCGTTGATAACCAGGGACTACCTGTAATTATTTAAATCTGAGTATGTATCATTTGTATGTGCAGATCTTAACAATTCATTATTCTCTAATTGTTGGAATTCCTCTTTTTTTATGTTTCCACCTTATCTTGTGTCATCTTGTTACTTATCTGCTCTTCCTGTATGTCCGTCTCGCTTGTCAACACTGTCCCAGACAAAATTATCAGATTTGAGTAAGACTTCTCTTTGTTGAGCGTAAAACATACACTCTTCTGTTTATCCTGTTTCAGGCTAATCTCTCTTTCACAACTATCTAATATTATTCCACATCTCCTCATTAAATTAAGTGAGAATACTTGTGTAGGAAAAAATTTGTCTTCTAAAACTAAAAAATTTAAATAAATTTGTGTGACAAAATATCTATTTCTTGTTTCACATTCCCCAGACCTTTGATCTGTTTACCTGCTATTCCCTTTATTACTCTACTTTGACCCTGAATCTGAGTACAGTACATGTCTTTCCATAAGAAAATATGGATGAACCTTCATTTCCTATTGTAACTGTTTCTTCTTTTTCTCTTTCATCACCCTGAAGGGATTTACTTTCCTTTCTCTATAAAGTGGTTAATTGTCAATGACTTAATGACGTATTTGTATTTGGGTGACTGCTATAATTACTGAAAATCTCTCCAATTCTTCCTTATCACTGAACCAACAGTTTTTAGTTAAATGCCCAACCTTTTTGCAAACTGCACAGATTCTAGTCTTTCTGCATTCATTAGTGGAATAATTGTTTTACCCGCAGTTTTCACATTTTTGATCTAGCTCATTGAGCTTAATTATTCATTGTTTTGAATTATTTGTGTTTGCATATTGATTATTATTATATCTTATGGGTAGACCATTCCTTGAATGATTCTGTCTTCCCTTCTGAGTTGAATTCCATTTTTTTCTGTTATTTTGTGCATATTTCCCTTGAAAGTTTGTCTATTCCCTAATTGTCTGGAATTATCATTATACTTGTTACTTCTTTTATATGAATCATATATTTCTGCCTTTCCTTTCATTTTGAACTTCTGTTATCCCTACAAATTCCTTGGAAAAGTTTATTTCTTTCGTTTGGATTTCTTCTCTCATCGATATTAAGGCTGTAAGGCTATCATTCTTTGGATCAATTTTAACCTTCTTGAAAGCTCTTTTTTCTTTTCACCAAGGGCATTAACATAGTTCCAAATTACAAATAATTCAAAACATGCCTTGAGCTAACTAAATCATCTTTGTCATAACTGAAATCATTCTTCCTTCATAGCAGTGATATTAGTTTTCTTTAAATCTGCCACTACTCTGTATACTTCAATATCTGTATGAAGATTTGCTATTGATTCTCCATAAAAATATTGTGTAAGGAATTTGTTAACCCTCTTACGCCGATTGGACGTATTAAACGTCGAGATAAATTGTTTCCCGGGTGCCGATTGGACGTATTAAATGTCGACATAAAAAAGTTTTTTTTAAAATTCGTGGAAAAATACTTATAGGCCTACCAGCCGAAAACTTTTAAATCACGTGCCTTGAGGGATACTGGGAGCTCACGGATCAAGGCGTTGTTTTGTTTACAATCATTACGCAGGCGCGCAAGCGCGAATTTCTTTCTTATGGCACTAAAAAGTATCAGTAACACATCTCAGAAATTATTTTGTCACTGACATAATTTTTGCACCATTTTAAATTAGCCGTTACATGGAGTATTATATATGAAAATGTGCATAATTTCATGTAGAATACAAGGAAAAAATACTCACAATTGTAGCTTTTATCAGTTTTGAAATATTTTCATATAAATAACGATAAGTGCCAAAATTTCAACCTTTGGTCAACTTTGACTCTACCGAAATGGTCGAAAAACGCAATTGTAAGCTAAAACTCTTATATTCTAGTAATATTCAATCATTTACCTTCATTAAGCAACAAATTGGAAGTCTCTAGCACAATAATTCGATTTATGGTGAATTTATGAAAAAAAAAAAAAAAAAAGAAAAAAAAAAAAAAAAATTTTTCCTTACGTCCACGCAGTAACTCTTCCGAAAAAAATCAGAAATTTTTTTGTGCGATTGTCGTAATGTTTACACCATTTTAAATGAGCCGTTACATAAAGTTTTATATATGAAAATGTGCACAATTTCATGTAGAATACAACAAAAAATGATTGAAGCTAGTAGCTTTTCTCATTTTTGAAATATTTGCATAAAAATGACGATAAATAGAAAAAAACAACATTCGGTCAACTTTGACTCTACCAAAATACTAGTCGAAAAACGCAATTGTAAGCTAAAACTCTTATAGTCTAGTAATATTCAGTCATTTATCTTCCTTTTGAAACAAATTTGAAGTCTCTAGCACAATATTTAGATTTATGGTGAATTTTAAAAAAAAATTTCCTTCCCTCCGCTCGCTGATTCTCCACCGCAAATCTCCAAAATGCGTACGTTGCGCATTATCGTTATATTTGCTCCGTTTCATATTAGGCGTTTCATAGTTTATATATGAAAATGTGCGCAATTTCATGTAGAATACAAAAAAAATAATTGAAGGTTGTAGCTTTTCTCATTTTTGAAATATTTGCATATAAAAAAAATATATAAAAAAATTCGACATTCGATCAACTTTAACTTGTCCGAAATGGTCGAAAACTGCAATTGTAAGCTAAAACTCTTACAGTATAGTAATATTCAATTATTTATTTTCATTTTGAAACAAATTGGAAGTCTCTAAAACAATATTTAGATTTATGGTGAATTTTTGAAAAAAACATTTTTTTACGTCCGCGCGTTACGAATTCATGCATCATTTTGTGATAATATTTTCTCTGTGTTGCTTTGATTGTTTTAAAATTTGTTATATACCATAATGATCGCAATTTAGTGTACAATACAAAAAAAAATTAACTCGTTAGCTTTAACCGTTTTGCTCACAGCACGATTTGAATACAATTATATATGAAATTTTGTTTTTTAGCTACTACATATCGCATTATTTATATATGATAATGATATTTTTTTTCATTTCTGATGGTTGCATACTAAACTTCAGGCAATGACAAAAAAAGGAGCCAAAAATAAACTCTTAATCTTGAAAACTAAGCGCTCTGTGATTTTTTGAAAAAAATATTTTTTCCGCTTCGGCGCTCACTCCGAGGCCACCTCGGTATACGGGAGACGATTTTTATTATACCCCTTCGGCGTAAGAGGGTTAATATTATACAATGCATCAAACTGACTTATTAGTTCCAAATTTGATAAACAAATCTGTTAAAATTCAGCGTATGTGGTTATTTTACATACTAAATCTAACTGAATTCAAAGTTTTATGTGCATCACATCTTTCTGAACTAACGAGGAGCAAGGCTTCATTAATTTTAACTCTTTCATTCGTTACATCCTCTATCGATATGTGACTGTCTGCATCAGCTAGCCACTGGTTCACAGAGTATGATTCTAGTCTAGTTTTGTCAGGATCTGAACTATCTACTCTTCCACAGATATAAGTGGCTTCCATAATGATTGTGTCATTGTTCTAAATTGCAATGTGTTAGTATTCTTAGTATTATTGTTATTAGTATTTGTGTTAGTAGTAATAGTATTTTCTTGAGTTAATGTTATTCATGAATTCGGCAACGTCTGTCTGATGTCTGTCATAAATGGTATGGGCTATTCCTAACAGTATTCAAAAATTCATCAAAAAGACCTGGCATAGTATTAAATATATCTATTAAACATCTATTAAAAGAAATTTTTGAGAACATAAAAATTTTTATACCTTCTTACAGAGAGAGAGAGAATAATAATAAAATTTTTTACACTTTCGTTGAGAATAAAAAAAATTTCCAACACAACTTACTTTTCTGTTGTTTAGGTTTTAACTGGGGTTCATTATCACTGAATTATCTTGAATCTTTTCACTTTTCTCCTTTCCCCACCAACACTGGAGTTCGCTGTAGACATGCTACAGGATACAAATTCTTGTTAAATCTTGACAATGGTTGTCCTACCTCTTGCTTTGTTGTTTCTCTGGAGATTAATTGCCTGATAACACCGTTGACCATCAGGGATTCTTCATCTTGTTAGATTTAACAATGATAATTTTAATGGGAATTTTTGTCATACATGTGAAATGTACTCCTGTTTTAGCAATTGTGTAAAGAGATCTACTTGTGTGTTGATAACAACTAACACACTGACAGCGTATTTTTGTTGTTGGACTGAATCTTATCCTGCTTCCTGTATACTATCTTTCTCAATCTAGTACTCAACTATGAAAGAGAGAAATGATTGTAGATACTGCTGCCGTCGCCGCTGCTTACGCTGGCTCACATACTCTCTCTACGTACGATGTTTTTGTTTCTTGAATTGGTTGTTCAATCTTGAGCTCTGTTTAGTTGATTTTTTAGGGAATATGTTTCTTAGCCATGGGATTTCTTAAGTAATAATGTTTATAAATTCTATTTCTGGGCTCAGCTCGTGTCGGCCTATGAAATATCCTTAAGTTCATTATTTCTAGGTAAAATAATCCTAAAATTACCAGAGAAAAAATAAAATCAAGAAAATGTCAGTTAAACTGACTCGCTCACTCTATAAAAGAAGTGTCGGTATGGTAATAGGGGCGAGTGAGATCACTACCACGAGTCATTTACCATTTAGACCTTCCATCACAAAATCCCCCACCTGAGAGAGCTGATACTAAAGGGTGATGCGTCCGCTACTACTACTACTACCGACGCCAAGCGGAGAGCAGCGCCTCTAGCGGTCATCCTTAATATTTAGCTAGACAACGCCAGTTGTAATTCTTTTGCTCGTGTTGTTTTCGCTTCTTTGGATTTATCTATTCCACGATGGAACGTGGTGCTATCGCTTCGGCTAAGTTAAGTGCCCGATAAGTAATAATTTTTGTATTTCAGTCTTCCAGGGACCAGTATTTTCCATTTTTTAGGTCATATACGGTCTCCTGGTTGACTCGTGGCGGCTATGAGCCGCCTCGTGTTGTTAAGATTTCCCGGTCTTCCATACTGGGACATCTTATGCTTATGGGCTCTATTTTACGTTCATCGTCTTATTACATCGTATTTTAGATTTAGGATACACAGCCCATCCCTTTTACCTTTTATCTCTTAGTTTGGTATTTAGGGCTATACTGTGTTTCTCTCGCCCAGCATCCCAGCTCTTGCTCTTCATCGGCTACTGCTGGCTCCGAGTAGTCGACTGCTCTTCGAATCAGTTCGCCTCCTCCTGGGCTTCTTTATCTTTTACTCAAGTGTTTCTTCTATTCTTTTACGATGTATTTATTATTTATCAGTGTTATTTAGGGTGTTAGGCTAGCCTAGGTGCCTTGTGCCATGTGTTGGTACAGTTGGGTTCACGTGGCCCCTCTGTGGTTATGTTGCTATCGCGTCCTGGGCCACCTCCGATCACGTGTCCCATTAGGCACCTTACCCTCCCCCTTCCCTCCCTTCCACGTGGTAGGGAGGGGTCTGGTCGGGTCTCATCGGTTGTCATGACAACCACTGTAGCCTCCCTCCCTCTCCCTCTGAGGGGGCCAGAGGAGCCCCATACCAGCTGGGGGCCGGGGGGACCACTTGTCTCGGGTACCGGGTTACCCGACGGGTAGTAGTTGGGAAGGGGGGGTTGGCCACCCCCTCTCTCTCTCTCGCCCGCCACGTTCACGCCGGGATTCCCTCATTCTCCCCCATTCCCTACCCTTCCCCTACCGTAACGGACGGAGCCCCCGCTGAAGCCGGGAGCCCCTTCGGTTATAGGTCGTTCTGGCTCCGCCAGCGGGCGGGGTGGGAATTACCAGTGGTCTATATTGCTTGCCTAGTATATCCTGTTTTCCGCTACCAGAGGAGAGCTTGCTCCTTACCCGGGCACTCCTCTAGTAGTCGGAAAGAATCATGTCTTATTCTATAAGGATACATACCCTTACTGATACGGTGATTTATTTGTTTATTTATAGTTTTACATACTATCTCCGTCGTTCTCCGTCGTGGTTTCATGGGCACCTCACCACTCCTGGTTGGTCCATTTTTCTTGTCTCCGGCGTACGCTGCAGACCTTAACCAACCGCCTATCTAACCACACGTATTGCGGCGGAGCACTAGTTTTAATCTAACTTACATACTCCGGCATGCAGCGGAGTCTATGTTAGGCTGTAAGTGTGTACCCCGATACTCATGTATCCCTCCACTTACAGGCTACTAACTGCCAGGATCCAGGCTGTAACGCTGTACTGTATGACCCCTGTGCCCATGAGGAATGCAGGACCCACGCCCCGTGTGCCACTACCCACAACGGGATGATTGTTTGGCACCCTGAGGCATGCACCATCTGCTATGACCTCGTGAGTCAGCTTTTGGGTGGGGTAAGTAGATTCCTGGACAAATTTCCTGTTATCAATGGTTTACCTTTAGTTTTAAGCTCCTTTAAGCCATATCTCCGCCGTTAGAAGCTTCATATCGCCTTCTCTTTCAGGCTGCCGCCGTGAAAGAAGTCGCCCTAGCAACCCTGAAAGCTTGGGTAGGTGGCTTCGGCAAAAACGTCGCCAAGGGCCAGCCTTACATCTTGGACAAGAAGCTGGCCATTTAGATCTTCCCCGGAGGCAAAGCGACGGGGTACGTTGACCCCATCTCAGCAGCCCCACTCATAGCTTCCATCCAGCAGGAGGTGCAGCAGGCGTTTGGGTCCGTTTCGACACAGGAGCCTGTTCCAGACGTCGCAAACCTGGATCTTAATCTTGAGCCAATGGCGGTAGGTGAGGAGGACTTGTTGGTCGAGGTAGGTGTTTCGGGCGCTCAAGGACTACCTTTGAGCGCTCCTGGATCTTCTTCCCCTGTCCCTTCTTCTTCCTCTTTTCAAGGCTTCACGGGATCTGAGATCCCTTCGCGTTCACCCGCTCTCTCTGTACCCCCGAAAGTGAAGGGACAGAGAGAACAGAAGACCCTACATAAGACGACTTCCAAAAAGTCGTTGTCTTCTTCGGCAAGGAAGTCTACGACATCCTACGCCGACGCGGTGAAGGCTAAGCCTAGCTCTTCTCACTCGAAGAGCTTAAGAAGCAAGGCTTCTAAGGAGAAGGCCCGCGCTCCCGCCGAGCCAGTGCCTTCTCCGGCATCTACCGGATCCACTCCATCACAGGTGGGGGTTCAGCAAATGGGCACAGAGCATCATGTCCAAAGGATTGGGTTGGAGTTGGATCAAAGATCCTCCTCCAAACAAGTCATTCTATCAGATACCATCAAAGGAGTTGACAGATTATGCGGAGGAACTCCTTCAGAAAGGAGCTATTGTGAGAGTCAAGCATCTAAAATTTCAAGGTCGCTTGTTCAGCGTGCCAAAGAAAGGCTCAACAAAAAGAAGGGTAATCTTAGACTTGTCAAAGCTAAACTCTTTCATTCGTTGCGACAAGTTCAAAATGCTCACCATCTCGCAGGTACGGACCTTACTTCCCCGTGGGGCCGTCACCACCTCTATCGATCTTACAGACGCATACTATCATATCCCTATAGCGAGACACTTCCGTCCATTCCTAGGCTTCAAACTAGGAAATCAGACGTTCTCCTTCAAAGTGATGCCCTTCGGACTGAATGTAGCCCCCAGGGTATTCACAAAAATAGCGGAAGTGGTAGTCCAACAATTGAGAACACAAGGGATAATGGTAGTAGCGTACCTCGACGATAGGTTGATCTGGACACCAACTGTCGAGGAATGCCTCAAAGCCGCCACAAAGAAGGTAGTGCAATTCCTGGAACATCTAGGGTTCCAGATAAACAAAACGAAATCCAGATTCACTCCGGAGTCTCGTTTTCAGTGGCTAGGAATCCAATGGGATTTATCCTCCCACAATCTGTCAATTCCGGTGGTCAAAAGGAAAGAAATAGCCAAGTCTGTGAGGCAATTTCTCAAAAGCAAACAAGCTTCAAGGAGAAACCAGGAAAGAATCCTAGGTTCCCTTCAGTTTGCCTCAGTGACGGACATCCTTCTGAAAGCAAGACTGAAAGATATAAATCGAGTTTGGTGGTCAAGAGCAAACGCCAAGTCTCGGGACAAGTTGTCAGTGATCCCACAGATCCTTCACAACCAGCTCCGTCCATGGACAAAAGTGAAGAACCTTGCCAAATTGGTACCCCTTCAATATCCCCTTCCGGTGTTAACCATTCACACGGATGCCTCCCTGTCCGGTTGGGGGGGATATTCTCAATTCAAGCAAGTTCAGGGGACTTGGTCCGTTCAATTCCGCCAGCTCCACATAAATGTACTGGAAGCAATGGCAGTATTTCTTACCCTGAAGAGGCTCCTTTCCCCAAAGAAGTCTCATCTAAGACTAGTTTTGGACAGTGCAGTAGTAGTACATTGCATCAACAGAGGAGGGTCCAAATCCAAACACGTGAATCATGTCATGATAGCCATCTTTGCTCTAGCAAACAAGCACAAATGGCATCTATCTGCCACCCACTTGGCAGGGGTAAGAAATGTTATAGCGGACGCACTGTCCCTGTCAGTCCCTCTGGAGTCAGAATGGTCCCTAGACGACAGGTCATTCCAGTGGATATGCCAGAGAGTCCCAGGTCTCCAAGTAGATCTTTTCGCCTCACAAGCGAACCACAAGCTCCCTTGCTATGTGGCCCCCAACCTGGACCCTCTGGCTTATACCACGGACGCCCTGTCGTTGGACTGGAATCAATGGAAGAAAATCTATGTATTTCCTCCAGTGAATCTTCTTTTGAAAGTTCTGAGCAAACTGAGGACTTTCAAGGGACTAGTAGCCCTGATTGCTCCAGATTGGCCAAAGAGCAACTGGTATCCTCTGCTTCTGGAGTTGGGTCTCCGACCTCAACAGATTCCCAACCCCAAGCTGTCGCAACCAGTACAAATGAGGACTGTGTTCGCTTCCTCAGGAATTCTTCAGACCCTAACTTTATGGACTTCATGAAGTTTGCGGCTAAAAAAGATGCTAACATTGATCCACAAAACATCCTTTTTCTGGAATCAGATAAAAGAGAATCAACTATTAGACAATATGACTCAGCTGTCAAAAAGTTAGCATCCTTCCTGAAAGAAACAAACACTACAACCATGACAGTTAATTTAGCTATATCCTTTTTCAGATCCTTGTTTGAAAAAGGTTTAGCAGCTAGCACCATAACTACTAATAAATCGGCTTTGAAGAAAATCTTTCAGTTAGGTTTCCAAATAGACTTAACAGAATCTTACTTTACGTCTATTCCCAAAGCCTGTGCTAGACTTAGACCTTCTCAAAGGCCTACTTCAGTTTCATGGTTCTTAAATGATGTCCTCAAACTAGCCTCAGATACTGACAACTCGTCTTGCACATTCATAATGCTACTTAGAAAGACGTTATTTTTATTAAGTCTGGCTTCAGGAGCCAGAATTTCAGAACTGTCGGCTCTATCCAGAGATGCAGGTCATGTAGATTTTCTCCCCTCAGGAGAAGTTCTACTTTCTCCGGATCGCAGCTTTTTAGCTAAAAATGAGGATCCCCTTGCAAGGTGGGCCCCTTGGAAAGTCATCCCACTTCCGCAAGATCCTTCCCTTTGCCCAGTATTAACTTTAAGAGCCTTTCTATCTCGTACATCCTCTAGATCCTCAGGTCCTCTTTTTATGAGAGAAAAAGGTGGCACCTTATCAGTGAAAGGAATCAGACAACAGATCCTTTACTTCATTAAACAAGCCAACCCTGAATCATTTCCAAAACCACATGATATCAGAGGAGTAGCTACCTCAATTAATTATTTCCAACATATGAACTTTGAGGATCTTAAAAAGTATACTGGATGGAAATCACCGACAGTCTTTAAACGTCATTACCTGAAGTCCTTGGAATCTTTAAAATTTTCAGCAGTAGCAGCGGGAAACATAGTTTCCCCTGATGCTGCACAGTAGTTGTAGCATAAGATCCAGGTCTCCTTTCTACCTACCTTTGTCCAACATGCCTCACCCTACTGCTATGCTCTTTGTGATACTCTAGCCTTAGCCGCTAGGATCTTATTGGTGGACTGCCCCTTATTTTTTTGCTAGGGGCACCCACATTGTATGCATATAATGTGCTTCAGTGTTTCTACCCTTATTTTTATGCTAGGATAGAACACAATGAGTTTGTATATTTTGTAAATAATTATTAAATTTAGTGAATCTTTATATACTGTTCTGATTACCATTATACTATTATGTACTACCATTACCTACTATAAGCTAATTTTAAGTACTTTATGTTAATATGGTGTAATTGACCTACCATTATCTAGTATAAGCTAATTTTAAGTACTTTATGTTAATATGGTGTAATTGGTTTTTGATTCACTTATATTATATACCAATCTTTTTACAATTTTGTTTCATTTTGACCTTTTATTTCCATCTTGTCTGTTTCTCTGGTACTATTTCATAGGCCGACACGAGCTGAGCCCAGAAAAGGGATTTTGACGAAGGAAAAATCTATTTCTGGGTGATTGGCTCGTGTCGCCCTATGAAATATCCTTAAGTTCATTATTTCTAGGTAAAATAATCCTAAAATTACCAGAGAAAAAATAAAATCAAGAAAATGTCAGTTAAACTGACTCGCTCACTCTATAAAAGAAGTGTCGGTATGGTAATAGGGGCGAGTGAGATCACTACCACGAGTCATTTACCATTTAGACCTTCCATCACAAAATCCCCCACCTGAGAGAGCTGATACTAAAGGGTGATGCGTCCGCTACTACTACTACTACCGACGCCAAGCGGAGAGCAGCGCCTCTAGCGGTCATCCTTAATAGATGTACATCTTGTCCTGCAGGGTGGGTAAGGAAAAAACAGGGTGGGTTTCATAGGGCGACACGAGCCAATCACCCAGAAATAGATTTTTCCTTCGTCAAAATCCCTTTTCACTACTTGCTGCTGTTTTCAGCTTGATGTCTGTAAGTGGGAATGTTTTTGTTGGAGTTTTCCTGCCTTTCAAATTCTTGAGCTAGCACTTTGCCTTCTGTTATGATTTGTCCTTTGTTAATCTTGTCTTCCTTTCTTGTTATACCTTTCTTTGAGATTCTTCAATGCAGTCACCAATGTTGTACACTGCTTATTTCTTTTCCTTTTCAGCTACCACCTTTGTAAGAGAGTTTTATACTTATTTGTTCCTTTTCATTTGCTACCTTTGTAATGGCTTTATTATTCTTTCACCTTTATTCATATGTAGGCCACCAGTGTATTATAGTCTTTTTATACTCTACTGTAGATTTGTAGATTCTCTGTATACTTGTTGTCTCAGGATGCTTAGAAAGACACAACAAAGTTTTTCTTATTTCATTCACACTAGCGATATATACACATGTACAGTACTACCTCAGGATACAAAATTATTCCGTTCTGAGGCGGCCTTTGTAACCTGATTTTTTCGTATCTTGAACCACATTTTACATGTAAATTGCCTAATTCGTTCCAAGCCCCACAAAAACACCCCAGTAAATTATTTCCAGGCTTACAACACGTTCTAGGGTTACGACGCCAATCCGACAGAAGAAATATGACTCCAAAAAAGGCAAAATACTGTATATACTTGAGTAATATTCAACTGCATGTAATGTTCAACTCCATTTTTCCTGCATATATTAGCATATGTCTCCCGTGTGCCGGAGGTGTTTCAGAGTGAGCGCGGAAGCGGAAAAAATATTTTTTTCAAAAAATCACAGCGCACTTGGTTTTCAAGATTAAGAGTTCATTTTTGGCTCCTTTTTTTGTCATTGGCTGAAGTTTAGTATGCAACCATCAGAAATGAAAAAAATTATCATTATCATATATAAATAATGTGACATATGATAGCGCAAAAACGAAATTTCATATATAATTGTATTCAAATCGCGCTGTGCGCAAAACGGTTAAAGGTAACAAGTTACTTTTTTTTCGTTGTAATGTAATTGCAATAATTTTGGTATATAACACATTATAAAAAATAAAAGCAACACAAAGAAAATATTATCACAAAATAATGCATGAATTCGTAACGCGCAGACGTAAACATATTTTTTTCAAAAATTCACCATAAATCTAAATATTGTCCTAGAGACTTCCAATTTCTTTCAAAATGAAGACAAATGATTGAATATTACTATACTGTAAGAATATTAGCTTACAAATGCAGTTTTTGACCATATCTGACGAGTTGAAGTTGACCGAATGTCGAATTTTTTTATATATATATTTTTTTATATCCAATTATTTTAGAAATAAGAAAAGCTACAACCTTCAAATATTTTTCGTTTTATTCTACGTGAAATTGCGCACATTTTCATATAAAAAACTCTATGAAATGCCTAATATGAAACGGAGCAAATATTCCGAGAATGGGACGTACGCATTTCGGAGATTTGTGGCGGAGAATCGCGTGCGGAGGGAAGGAAAATTTTTTTTTTTTTTTTAAATTCACCATAAATCTAAATATTGTGCTAGAGACTTTGAATTTGTTTCAAGATGAAGATAAATGACTAAATATTGCTAGACTGTAAGAGTTTTACCTTACAATTGCGTTTTTCGACCATTTCGGTAGAGTCAAAGTTGACCGAACGTGGTTTTTTTCTATTTATCATGATTTATATGCAAATATTTCAAAAATGAGAAAAGCTACAACCTTCAATTATTTTTTGTTGTATTCTAAATGAAATTGCGCACATTTTCACATATAAAACTTTATGTAACGGCTAATTTAAAATGGTGCAAACATTACCACAATCGCACGTATGATTTTTTCGGAAAAGTTACCGCGCGGACATAAAAAAAATGTTATTTTTTTCCTAAATTCACCATAAATCGAAATATTGTGCTAGAGACTTCCAATTTGTTGCAAAATAAAGGTAAATGCTTGAATATTACTAGAATATGAGCGTTTTAGCTTACAATTGCGTTTTTTGACCATTTCGGTAGAGTCAAAGTTGACCGAAGGTTGAAAATTTGTCACTTATCATTTTTTATATGAAAATATTTCAAAATTGATAAAAGCTACAACCATGGGTTGTTTTTAGTTGTATTGTGCATGAAACTGCGCACATTTTCATATATAAAACTTTATGTAACGGCTAATTTAAAATGGTGCAAACATTACCACAATCGCATGTATGATTTTTTTCGGAAGAGTTACCGCGCGGACGTAAGGAAAAAGTTTTTTCATAAATTCACCATAAATCAAAATATTGTGCTAGAGACTTCCAATTAGTTGCAAAATTAAGGTAAATGATTGAATATTACTAAAATATAAGAGTTTTAGCTTACAATTGCGTTTTTCGACCATTTCGGTAGAGTCAAAGTTGACCGAAGGTTGAAATTTTGGCACTTATCGTTATTTATATGAAAATATCTCAAAACTGATGAAAACTACAATCATGAGTATTTTTTTGTTGTATTCTACATAAAAATGCGCACATTTTCAAATATAATACTCCATGTAACGGCTAATTTAAAATGGTACAAAAATTATGTCAAAGTGACGAAATAATTTCAGAGATGTGTCACAGATACTTTTTAGTGCGGCAAGAAAGAAATTCGCGCTTGCGCGCCTGCGTAACGATTGTAAACAAAACAACACCTTGATCCATGAACTCCCAGCATCCCCCAAGGCGCATGATTCGAGAGTTTTCGGCTGGCAGGCCTAAAAGTATTTTTCCGCGAATTTAAAAAAAAAATTTTGTATGTCGACGTAAAATACGTCCAGTCGGCACCCGAGACAAAAAATGTCAACGTAAAATACGTCCAGTCGGCGTTTAAGGGTTAACTATAATACACAAACAAACAAAAAAAAAAAAGCTTCCAACATTTTGTTTACGTTCAACACTACAAGTAGCGAACGAATGCCAAGGAACCACTTTTACCTAGCACACAGTATAGTAATCATAAATTTTCATTACCCCTCTTCAACTACTGAATTACCAAACAGTATAATAACCATTCATTTCTATTCTTTATTCTATCTTTACCTAATGGAGATACCGAATTACTGACAGCTATAATGAAACATGACATTTTTATTATAAGATAAATTTTTAAATATACATACCTGGCAGTTATATACATAGCTATATTCTCTGACGTCATGACGTCACGACAGATTTTCAAAACTCACGGCAATCGCCGACAGTTGGTCAAGTGATCGTTACCTGTACGCCCTCTAGATAGTTACCTAGAAACCTCAGATTTTCTCGCCCTCTAGTCTCCTGAGGGGAGGTGGGTGGGTTTCTGATTTTATATAACTGCCAGGTGGGTTTCTGATTTTATATAACTGCCAGGTAAGTATATTTAAAAATTTATCTTCAAATAAAAATGTCATTTTTAAATATGTAACTGACCTGGCAGTTATATACATAGCTGATTGACACCTTTGGAGGAGGGTCAGAGAAGGCAACACCATTGTTAAACAACTACAAGTAAGGTAACTCTTGACTCTTACCTGCTAAGGGAGCTGACTTCAAAAGTACTGCCTCTTTTCGTCTGCTCTCCTTAGGAGCTCCAGCTTAGGAATGTGACCTGTGTAACTGAAGAGCTCAAAGGGGTTTGTCGACGGGACGAGACCTCTATGCGACAAAACCACCTATGCCCTTGATATGGGCTCAAACAGGCAATAGACCACCTAACCATTCAATACTCACATTACAAGAAATTAAAAAACACATATACACTAGACTGTTGAAGGTCTCCCCTAGCCTTCAACAGACAACCATATAAAACATCAAGGGCCTAGCATGTAAGATTAGAGGCATCAACTCCTTCACCTATCACTGAGCCAGTGGCTACGAACGGTCCAAGGGTTCTGCAATCTTCACAGACCGTTTCTATCTGTTTAGGATAGAATGAAGAAAAGACAGAGTTGCTTCTCCAGTATGTTGATTCTAAGATGGCTTTTAGGGACTGGTTCTTCCTAAAGGCCATTGATGTCGAGACTGCTCGAACTTCATGAGCTTTTACCTTTAGTGCCTTGTATAAATCTTTGTTGCACTCAATGTGAGCCTCCTTTATCACGTTTCTAATAAAGAAGGCCATAGCGTTCTTTGACATGGGTCTCTTGGGGTCTTTGACGGAGCACCATAAATTGTCAAAGGTCCCCCTGACCTCTTTGCATCTTTGCAAATAAACTTGCAGGGCTTTCACCGGACAAAGAGTCCTTTCTTGCTCCTGGCCTGCAAAGTCTCTAAGGCTAGTTATAGTAAAAGATCTAGGCCAAGAGTTGGCGGGCGTCTCGTTCTTGGCTAAGAATCCTAAGGTGGTAGAACAAACTGCTTTGGATTTACTAATTTCCATCTTTTTGTCCATCGCGTGAATCTCGCTTACCCTCCTTGCAGTAGCGAGAGCAACCAGAAAAAGCGTCCTCCTGGTTAAGTCCCTGAAAGAGCTTTCCTGGATGGGTTCAAACTTCCTCGACATCAAAAACTTTAACACAACATCCAGGTTCCATCCTGGCACCTGCTCTCTCTTTTGCTTCGAAGTGATAAAAGATCTAATTAGGTCATGAAGGTCCTGATCTTTAGACAAGTCCAGTCCCCTATGTCTAAAGACTGAAGCCAGCATGCTTCTATACCCCTTAATTGTAGTCATGGCTAGACCTACTTTAAGCTTCAGATGAAGAAGGAGTCTGTGATCTGGCTTACAGAGATGCTGGACGAGGACACCTTCTTCTCTTTGCACCAGTTTCTTTACACCTCCCACTTCAACTGGTAGACGTTGATGGTCGACGTCCTCCTCGCACTGGCGATAGCTTTTGCTGCCTCTCGCGAAAAGCCTCTAGCTCTGAGGAGTTTTTCGACAGTCGAAAGGCACTTAGATGCAGAGCGAGGGTATTCCTGTGATACCGTTCGAAGTGGGGCTGTTTGAGCAGATCTGGATGTAACGGAAGGGTTCTTGGAACGTCCGCTAGCCAATCTACCACCTCTGTGAACCAGTCTCGCGTCGGCCAGTACGGGACTATTAGGGTCATTCTGGCTCCTTCGTACTGTGAGAATTTCTTCCCCACCTTGTGCAGAATCTTGAAAGGCGGGAAGGCGTACAGATCCAGCCCTTTCCAGTCCATGAGGAATGCGTCCACTCCTATGGCTTGGGGGTCTGGAACCGGAGAGCAGAACGTCTGCATTCTTTTTGTCTTGTTTGTCGCAAATAAGTCTATGGAGGGTTGACCCCATAACCCCCATAGACTTTTGCATACCTCCATCTTGAGAGTCCACTCCGTTGGAAGGACTTGGTTCTTTCGACTTAACAGGTCCGCTCTCACATTCAGCTCTCCATGCACAAATCTTGTTCGTAGAACAACATTTCTGTCTTTTGTTTCGTTCAGGGAAAAGGAGTGGGTGCCTCCTTGCTTTTTGACACATGCTAGAGCAGTCACGTTGTCCATGCTCAATTCCACTACCTTGTCCAACACCCACTCTTCGAATGCTTGCAGAGCTAGAAAGGCTGCCATCAGCTCTTTTTTGTTGATGTGCCACGATTTCTTGACCTCGTTCCATTGCCCCGAAATCTCTCTGTTCCCTAGTGTCGCCCCCCAGCCTAGGTCGGAGGCGTCTGAGAATAATACTAGCTGTGGGTTCACGTGTTGAAGTGAGACTCCCTCTCCCAGCCTCGCTAGATTCAGCCACCACTTCAAGTCGTTTTTCACCTCTGCTGAAATCGGGAAGGTGTCTGAAAGTTGCTGTTCCTTCCTCTTCCAATTCTTGTTGAGGTAAAATTGCAGAGGTCTGAGGTGCAGTCTTCCCAGGGAGACGAACTGTTCGATCGAGGAAATGGTTCCCAGCAGACTCATCCATTCCCTCGCTGAACATTATTGTCTCCCCAGGAATTCCTGCACCCGAGCCAGGCATCGATCTTGTCTCTCCTGGGAGGGAGAAGCCCGAAAATCCAGAGTTCATCAGAACTCCCAAATAGATTATTGATTGAGAAGGTTCCAGAAGAGACTTCTTCATGTTTACCACTAATCCTAGCTCCTCCACTAGGTTTAGTGTTATTTCCAGGTCCTCCAGACACTGTTTCTTGGATCTGGCTCTGAGAAGCCAATCATCTAGATAGAGCGAGATTCGGATTCCCCCTTCGCGCAACCATTTGGCTACATTCGCCATAATTGCTGTAAAGACTTGAGGTGCTGTATTGAGTCCGAAGCACAGCACCCTGAATTGGAATACCTTTCCTTCTAACATGAACCCGAGGTATTTCCGAGAGCTCGGGTGGATGGGGACGTGAAAGTAAGCGTCCTGTAGGTCTAAAGAGACCATCCAATCTTCTGGTCTTAATGCCGGCAGCACTGATTGTGTTGTCTCCATCGTGAATTTCGTCTTTACGACGAAGGTGTTCAGGGCACTGACGTCCAGGACGGGTCTCCACCCACCGGAGCTCTTGGGTACTAAGAACAGACGATTGTAGAACCCCGGGTTCTTTTGCGGTGATACAGGTTCTATCGCCTTTTTTAAGAGCATAAGCTCTACTTGCTCCTTCAACGCGAGCTCCTTGCCGACGTCTTTGTAACTCGCCGTCAAGTTGAGGGGATCCAATACTGTGGGAGGTTTGGTGGAAAACGGGATCTTGTAGCCCTCCCTCAGGATTTGGAGGGTCCAGTTGTCTGCCCCCCTGTCTCTCCAGGCTTCCCAAAACATGAACAGCCTGTCTCCTATCTCTGTCTGGAGGACTTTCACTTCATGGCCTCCTCTTGGAAGGGGGTTTAATGCCCCTTCTGGAGGACTTCCTAGCAGTTCCTGACGGGTCTCCACCCACCGGAGCTCTTGGGTACTAAGAACAGACGATTGTAGAACCCCGGGTTCTTTTGCGGTGATACAGGTTCTATCGCCTTTTTTAAGAGCATAAGCTCTACTTGCTCCTTCAACGCGAGCTCCTTGCCGACGTCTTTGTAACTCGCCGTCAAGTTGAGGGGATCCAATACTGTGGGAGGTTTGGTGGAAAACGGGATCTTGTAGCCCTCCCTCAGGATTTGGAGGGTCCAGTTGTCTGCCCCCCTGTCTCTCCAGGCTTCCCAAAACATGAACAGCCTGTCTCCTATCTCTGTCTGGAGGACTTTCACTTCATGGCCTCCTCTTGGAAGGGGGTTTAATGCCCCTTCTGGAGGACTTCCTAGCAGTTCCTGACGTCCCTCAGGGCTGTCTGCAACGAAATAACTGTTGAGGCTGTTTGTCTGACACCCACTTCTCCTCTTTACCTCTCTTGGCTGCAAACGAGGAAGGCAAAACCCCGCTGGCTGCCTTAGAGATCAGGTCTTGTGTGGTCTTCTGCGTAAGAGAAGTGGCAATATTCCTTATCATACCTTGAGGGAAAAGGAAATTAGAAAAAGGGGCAAACAAAAGCTCTGCTCTCTGCACTTGCGTGACCCCTTTTGCCGTAAAGGAGCAGAGGAGGGACCTCTTCTTCAAAATACCCGCTGTGAAAATAGCTGCTACTTCATTAGTCCCATCTCGTAACGCCTTATCCATACAAGACATAACACCTAAGAGACCTGTAACGTCCGTTCAAAAACCCTGAACATTCCCTTTAGCAAATGATCTGACTCTTCCATGGTCCACATAATCTTTGCCGAAGACATGGCATGTCTGCGATTGGCATTGACGATACTGGAGAAGTCTGCCTGAGAGGAGGCAGGTACTCCAGGGCCGAGGACTTCTCGAGTCTCATACCAAACACTAGACTTTGACGCCAACCTTGCAAGGGGAAAACTGAATGCAGTTTTACCTCGCTCCTTCTTCTCCTTCATCCACTGGTCCATCTTTGCGAGAGCTTTCTTCGCGGAAATGGAAAGAACCATCTTCGTAAAAGAAGACTTATTTTGAGTTCTCCCACAAAGAAACTGTGACAAGGGAGAACGAGGGGCTGCGGGCTTAAAGTCTGCTTCGAACAGTTCTTGAGAAAGAAGCATAAGGTTTTTATAGTCTGATGGGGGAGCTTGCTCTTTCGTCTACTCTTCCAAAAATACTTCCAACATTTCCGACGGTTTATCCTTTTCTTGTTCCAAGTCGGACGATGTAGCAGTCGCAAGAGCCGGGGTGTTGTTAGTACTGATGCATTCCTTAGAACTACCGTCAACTGGAACGTCACGATTACCAGTATCGGCGTCACGTTCATTTCTTGCACACGCCCTGGCGTCATACTCGGGAGAGTGACGCCCGTGAGCATCATGCTCTTGTTCCTTGCGAGCGTCACACTTGTCCGCACGCTTCTTGTCGCTGACGCTCGGCGAAGTCTCTTTACGTCCTGGAGCGTCATGCTGACGCTTCGGTTCTTGCAGTCGTCCCATCAGCGCTGACAGCTGCCGCTGCAGTCCTTGCAGCATATCCTTTGTAGAGGACGAAGAATTCGCGTCCGATTCATCCGCACAATCTCTAACCGGCGGCGCTAAATCAGCTAAAGATTCCCGAGGACGATTAGCAGGAAACTCGTTTGGCGATTCCTCCCAAGCAGAAGGCGGATGAGGAGCATGCAGCGAAGGAGCTGCTAAGCTGCAATCTACGCTAACAAACTTTGGAGCGTGAGCAGCAGGAGAGGCGGGAGTCCTTACTATCTTGCTCTGTTTCGCTGGGGAAGGTTCCGATGATGATAACCTCTCCGGAGAACTCCAGTGACTGCAGCCCGTAAGTTGCTCATCAGACGTGGCCGCATCACCTCGAGGTAATTTCCTCTTGAGAGGACGAGAAGACGTGGAGCTGCGCCAACCTCGACGAGGGGAGACGTTGTCGGATGACGAATCAAAAACACTTGACACACCTTTTCTATGGCTGTCTGAAGCAACCTGGGAGGCGTCAACAGGTTTGCTCGAGGGCACGCCCGGCCGGATATCAGAGCCTCTCACCTCCCTTCGGCTTTCGACTTTACGTCTCCCATGGGTCCGGGAGCTTGTAAGAGGTCTAGGCCTAGGAGCGCGACAGGACTGATCGGACGCACCCTCCACTGCACTGACACTAACACTTGTTTTGTCACCGACACTGACTTTTGCACCAGCACTCAAAAGCACTTACAATAGTCCAGGTACGATTGCCTTGCTCAGTTAGAGAGGCAATCTGCTGCCCCATTTTTTCAAGTACAGCTTGAATACCCGCAAAACCCTTGTCTTTCACCCCCGACTCGATGACAGGTTAGGGAGCTGCTACCTCTACTACGGGACATTCAGTAGGAACAGGAGAAGGAACTATGAGGTTGTCTGCTAATTCCTGACTAACAGATGAACGGGAAAGAGAACTCTTGGTTCTTCTAACCCTATCTCTCTCAAGTTTACGGACATACCTGTCCAACTCTTTCCATTCTTTATCATTCAAGATCATGCACTCCTCACATCTATCCTCAATCGTGCAATTATGACCTCTACAATTCACACAAAGTGTGTGGGGATCAAGAGAAGCTTTAAGAAGTCTAACTCTGCACCCACCCCCCCCACCGCAGACTCGATAAACAATTCCAGAGTCCGACATTGTTAATTGAGCAATTCAAAACAAAATCCTAATTCAATCCAAGTCAACAACAGCGAAGCCAAAACAATACTTCACCAAAGATGAAATACTCTTGCGAGCAGCGAAAATCTTATCGAAGAGCCAACAACGATAATGTTGCCGGCTCGGGCGACAGAGAAAATATCATATTGTTATGATACAATAAAGTTTGTTCATACTTACCTGGCAGATATATATATAGCTGTATTTTCTGAAGTCCGACAGAATTTTAAAAACTTCCGACACACGCAGTGGTCGGCCAGGTGGTTAGTACCCATTCCCGCCGCTGGGAGGCGGGTATCAGGAACCATTCCCATTTTCTATTCATAATTTTTATTTCCACTGTCCCCTGAGGGGAGGTGGGTGGGTACTTGATTATATATATCTGCCAGGTAAGTATGAACAAACTTTATTGTATCATAACAATATCATTTTGTTCATGAAACTTACCTGTCAGATATATATATACAGGCAGTCCCCGGGTTACGACGGGGGTTCCGTTCTTGAGACGCGTCGTAAGCCGAAAATCGTTGTAAGCCGGAACGACGCTTGGAAATATGTCTTAAACTAATAAAAAGTTATAAAAACCTTACTTGTAATCCTTTGGTTACACTATATGTTGTTTCCTGTAGTTTTATGTACAACCTGGAGTTATTTTCATAAAAGAATGCTGGTTCTTGAAGGTAAAAACTATTGTAATCCTCTGGTGACACTACATTCTTGAAGTTTTATGTACAACCTGGAGTGATTTTGCAAAATCTTGAGGGCTACAAGAACAGCTGATTACTATTTACGTATCATATAGACTAATTAAAGTAAATGTATCTTTAAATAGGCTTATATATTAGTATCAACAAAACATTTCCTGCCATGAGTCAGAGGCCGTTTAATGAAACGAACACTTCTCTGTCCTATCTGTTCAGAAAATAAACGTTACGTCAATCCCCGAGACCATTGTTGCCAAAGCGTCTCTCTCTCTCTCTCTCTCTCTCTCTCTGATCAAATTACAATGGAAACTTGACATACGATTGCCCTAATATACGAATGTTTTGAGATATAACAGAAAATTTGCGAAAATACAAGCTTTGATATACAACGAAATATTTGAGATACGATTTTGCGATGAGTGTTAGTTGTATAGGCGACCGATAAATGGCGTTCAGTCTGTTTGTTTGTTGGTGCTGCATGTTAACACGTCGTTGTTTAGTTCGTTGTATTTGCGCCTATTTTTCGTGTTATTTTGTCTATTTTATTATTAACCATGGGTCTCAAAGCTAAAGACAAAGCAGGTGATAAGAAAAAACCCAAGAAAATGATTTCGATGGAAGCAAAACATGAAATTATAGCAAAGCATGAACGTGGCGTTCGTATCGTCGATTTGGCAAACGAGTATGGTCGAAATCCTTCTACAATATCCACGATCATCAAGCAGAAGGAAGCTATAAAAACCCCCGAGACCATTGTTGCCAAAGCGTCTCTCTCTCTCTCTCTCTCTCTCTCTTCTCTCTCTCTCTCTCTCTCTCTCTCTCTCTCTCTCTGATCAAATTACGTACTGGATAATGTCTCTCTTTGGATACTTCGATTTTGCCAAATATTGAGGGCTACAAGAACAGTTGATTACTATTTACGTATCATATACACTAATTAAAGTAAACGTATCTTTAAATAGGCTTATATTATTAGTATCAACAAAACATTTACTGGCATGAGTCAGAGGCCGTTTAACGAAACGAACACTTCTCTGTCCTTAACTCGGAGCGTCGGAAGACGCCTCTCTCTCTCTCTCTCTCCTCTCTCTCTCTCTCTCTCTCTCTCTCTCGTCTCTCTCCTCCTCTCTCTCTCTCTCTGATCAAATTACTGGATAATGTCTCTCTTTGGATACTTGGAATTTGCGTTGTAATCTAACCAGAAACTTCGTATTGTTATTATTACTGGAAAAAAGCAATGATTTTTTCATTATTTGCGCTTTTGGACTGTTATATGTAAACTAGTATGTATTCATTCGCTCGGAAACTAGTTCCGCATATGAGGCGTCACTAAAAAACATAGAAAAATACAACATAAAAAGTGTCGAAAATCATCATAATCTCAAAATTTTTGTTGTAATCTAACCAGAAACTTATTTTTATTAATATACTGTGCTAAACTATAAAGGATTTTTATCATAGTATGCGTTTTTTAAAAGCGTCGTTAACTCTCTCTCTCTCTCTCTCTCTCTCTCTCTCTCTCTCTCTCTCTCTCTCTCTCTCTCTCTCTCTCTCTCTCTCTCTCTCTCTCTCTCTCTCTGATCAAATTACTGGATAATGTCTCTCTTTGGAAACTTGGAATTTGCGTTGTAATCTAACCAGAAACTTCGTTTTGTTATTATTACTGGAAACAAGCAATGATTTTTTCATTATATGCGCTTTTGGACTGTTATATGTAAACTAGTATGTATTCATTCGCTCGGAAACTAGTTCCGCATATGAGGCGTCACTAAAAAACATAGAAAAATACAACATAAAAAGTGTCGAAAATCATCATAATCTCAAAATTTTTGTTGTAATCTAACCAGAAACTTATTTTTATTAATATACTGTGCTAAACTATAAAGGATTTTTATCATAGTATGCGTTTTTTAAAAGCGTCGTTAACTCGGAGCGTCGGAAGCGTCAGCGTCGTAACCTCGGAACAAGCGTCGTAACCCAGGACGGATTTTTCCATTGAACATTTAAGAAAAAGCGTCGTAACCTCGGAACGTCGTAAGCCGGAACCGTCGTAACCCGGGGACCGCCTGTATCTGAATCCCACCTTTGGAGGTGGGAAGGGACAGAATAGAAGGATTTTGGGAAACAAATGCATGCAGATGATTTACATCTTGGTTCCACCTGTTAGCATAGCTGACTTCGTGATTACTGTCACCCAAGTCTGCTTCTGCTTTACTAGAGTTGCCAGCGAGGTAGAGACCTATAAAGCTGGTGCACTCCAGATGATCTGTCAACTGGGCGTGACCACAATGTGACTAGACCAATATTGACCATACCATGAGGGCTAAGAAGTAAAATAAATATATATATATAAATATATATATCACCACCTGACCAACCTAGCCAAAGTTAAGGTGTGTTAACTAAGGCTTAAGAGTTAAGAAGTCGCCGTTGTCGGCGACTCAACAACTAAATTAAGAGCTCTTCCTAACCATTTTCTACAGGATAGGATGAGTGGTACTTCTTCCCCCCAAGATTGTGTCTGCAGACACGTATGGCCCTAGCGAGCAGCAGATCTCATATGCCATCTTCACATCTCGCAGGGAGTGTGAAGTGAACACAGAATTGCTTCACTAAAACATGGTACTCAGGATGTTGCTGAGTGCCATGCTCTGTTGAAATGCTTCCGAGGCCGCGCCCTCACCTCGTGAGCATTCAGATAAAAAGATTTCAAATCTTTGTGCAAACACAATGAAGGAGCATTTTTGAAAGAACTCCTTAACACTAAAGCCAGGGTGTTCTTCGATATGGGCAAGTCTGGTCTTTTTCGGAACACTGCAGATTGCCGAATGACTTCGACTTTCTTGAGTTTTATGTAGATAAAACTTGAGAGACCCGACAGGGCACAGGACTCTCTCTGGCTCCTGCCCACTAACTTGTGCCATCCTTGCTTCCAAGCTCCTGGCCCAAGGACAAAACGGGTTTCCATTCTTAGGCCACAACGGAAGGCTTAGAGAGCACACCGCCTTGTGTTCTCTAAAGCCAAAACTTGTGACGATGGCTTAAAATCTCACTAACCCTCTTTGTCGTATCTAGGGTGGTTAGAAGAAGGCTTTCCTGATCACATGCAAGAAGTTAACAGGTAGGAGAGGTTCGAATGCTTTGATATCAAGAACTTCAGACTATGTCTAAGTTCCATATTGAAAGCTTCGATCTGGACATGCACAGTCAGTCCGTCTGTACTAAAGTCAGGTGACCGACCAGTTGACCAGTCAGACGAATCAAGGACAGCAAGGCTGTACCCTGAAGACCATAAGGCACTATTCTTCGCTGAAGGATGAGTGTCTGGACTGCCTGGGCGATTCAATCTAAGCAAACCTTGGGGGTGTATCAACGCAACCCAACGTCGTCAGCGAATCAACTCCTGACTCGAGCTTCTGGTGCCAGGAGAAAGGAGCGAGGAGCAAAAAGGCGATTCAGTCCCGAAGGAAGAATGCCTGACAGTCCAACCTGGTCTCATGTTACACGATCATCGGGGTGTATAAACGCAACCGACTTCGTCAACAAGAAACTCAGGGCTACTATATGTCGCCTGATCTCGCACGAGTGTCTGACTCCGAGAAAACAGGTGAGACAAAAAGTAGATGTGGTGAGCGAGTTTTCGAGATTCCACAGAACTCAAAGATCGTGAAGGGCTTTGTTGTTTGACAGACGCAAATCTCTGAGCCCAGAGGCCGTCAACAACATATTTGCGTATTCTTTAATAGTTGTGACTGCCAGTTTATCCCATTCTTCAGACGGAAATGGAAGACGGTAATCTTATTCCTGTCAACATCTCGATAGTCTGAACGTAGTCAGACTCAGAGCGGAGAGGTTATAGGTACCTTTCGAGTTAGAGTAGACCGACTCTCTCGGAAAAGGTCCTTGGAAAGTGAACTAGGAAGTATGTGACCTCTGTGAATCCAGGATCCTGAAGGCCAACATGGGGCGATCAGCGTCATTGTCGCTCCCTGTGACGTCATAAATCCTCTTATTACATTTCCTAAGCGAATGAAAAAGGGGAAAAGAGACTAAACATCCATCCCCGTTCAATATCATAGGATGGCGTTTAATGGTACCGATCCCGGATCGAGAATAAGGGAGCAGAGAAGAAGAAGCCTCGTCCTCCTCAACATATCGAAGAGAAGAATGAAAGGGCGTCCCTAAAGTCTCCACAACTCTCAACTTACTTCTAAAGAAAGATTCCACTCGGAAGTGAATAGTTGCTGCCGTCGATCGAGACGATTCGTACGGACTTTTGCAATCCTGTAACGAACCTGTAGAGGATCGTTACATTCTACGCCTGTTGTTATAATAGGCTCTTTCTCGTAAACTCGAACAAGGACCGAGAGAAGATACTTCTTAAGATATGAGAGAGCTGTGGAATATCAGAGTTGATCTGGACCACTGGTTCCCAAAAACTCGTTTCGAGGACTGGAGGGATTACCGAATCGCTTTTACTTCTTTCAGATTAAGATCCAGGACATCTGAAACCCTATCCCGATGTCCGGCACCTTCTTTCTATCACCTCAGGTGATAGAGGCACTGAGAGATGTTCAGAATCATTCCTAGATCTTGAATAATATTTCAGTTTCCCGATAGGAAAAAACTGTTGTCTGAATTGCAGTCTATTCGGGGAAACAAATTTCTTCAGGAAGGAAATGGTCCCCAGCAAGCTCATCCATTCCCTCCCCGAGTATGCTTACTTCCATAATAAGGCTGCGCTTTGCCTAAGCAGGAGAGCATATAAAAGTGCAATGTTGCGGTAGACTCGTAGTTCCATACCGTGCGGTAACGAGCACCGAAAGGATTAAGAGATAACTCTGTTGAACATAGTAAGGCAAAACGAATGCAACGTTTATTCATTCACGTAAGAAATCCCCTCAATCTTAGGCTAAAGTCCGTGATTGTAGGACAGAGATACAGTTAGTCAGTCAATCCCGCAGGAGAGACGTAACCGTCAGCACAGAGATACGGTTAGTCAGTCAATCCCGCAGGAGAGAGAGACGTAACCTACAGCGCATGACAGCGCACGATCTGTTACTGGCTCGGTTGGACTGGAGGACAGACACAGCGTGACTGCGTGACAGCAGCAGCCAGCAGCTTATGAACGTCGTCTCTTAACTTTATGTCTGGGTTGCCAGCTACCCTATTCTACGAAGAAATAGGTCCGTATTTTTTTATTTTTTGAGCAAAAAGACTCTCAAGCTGGTATATTTAAGCGAAACAGAAAACGCTAAATATATAGATGCGTTTGTGTCGTCAGAACACTACCATACAACGGTAAAAGATAAATCGGAAACTCCTGGAAGGCTGCAGGGAGTAACAATTAAATGTCCTTAAAATAATAGACAATAGACCTCTCGGTTGCCATCCGAAGAGGTAACTACAGCAAGCGTATAAGACTTGAACCAACCAGAAGTAAAATAACGCAAGGCAAAATATGAAATTATATCACAATAAAGTTTGTTCATACTTACCTGGCAGACATATATATAGCTGAATTCGGAAATACAGCTACATACATATCTGACAGGCAAGTTTCATGAACAAAACTTAAGAGAATCGAAGCAGTCAGCTCAAGCTTCTTATGTTATTGGACATAAGCGTTCATTGACGTAGTCTACAAGTCTATTTCTTGTACGAGTCTGCGAATGACGAATGAGAGCTCTTCCGAATCTTGTCAATAAGAGCTTATTCGCTTACGCAATATCAAGTTAATGAGATTTTTGTCAATGAGAACTAACCCATTTACGGGACAAAGAGATATTTTGTCAATGAGGGGATACCTACTTACTTGACAAAACGATAGTATATTGTCAATGGGGGAAAGTCACTGAATTGACAAAACGTAATCCAGGAAGTCGAGCATTTAATTTTTCCGATTCCCGTCTCAAACGAGGAAGGGGCAAGAATCCTGTTAAGAGACTGGGCTTACGGCAGGTAGAACGACGATGTTCAATTCGGCAGCGTAGTCCCGACTAGAAACTAACAAAATCTATCATCTGAAAAACCCTTTCAGATGTGCTAAAAAGCTTGCAAAACTATCCTGGGAAGAGGAAGAAACTCTCCAACCAGCTTCCTCTCCCGTATCAAAACTAATGCCTGCTAAAGCTTAAAATTTATTGGCAGTGTGGCAAAGGAAGTCCTGTCTTGCGCTTTCCTGAAGAGCGTCCTTTTTGATGAGTGCCTTTGCAAGAATCCTACTGAACGTTGCCGAGAGTCCTGACGTGCAGGACATCGAGCCTTTACATAACCCGTAACTGCCTTATCGCAAAGTCTTGACTGCGGTAGTGGCAACTTAAATTTATTGGCAGAATGGCAAAGGTTGCGGTAGAGCAAACGAGATCTTCCCTTGAGCTTTCCTTAACTCCATCCACCTATGCGAAAAGCAATATTAATTGACAGAGACCTCTTGAATTCACGAAACCCGATGTCTTGCTGGGTTTCGAAGAAGAAGTTGTCTGTTCACTTTAAGCTTCCTCCGAAGCACTGCCTACTTAACATTCTTTGCAGGTGAGGTAGAAGGTATCACCGAAGGTAGAGGTAAAAATTCTTTAGGCCCAATTCTGAAACAAGAGCTTGAAGAGTTCAACAGAAACGTTCAGCCAGGCGACACACCTGGCGTGCGCTGGTGCACGCTCGGCGTGCGCTGGTGCACGCTCGGCGTCCACTGGCGCGCGCGCTCGGCGTGCACCCGCGCGCGCCTGGAGTCCATCCGAGCGTCCAGTCCAAGTCGAGAGGGAACGCCTTCTTATTGTGACAGTAAAAAAGCTTGAGCATCCGCTCTCCAAAGCTTCCTGCTACTATGACTTCTTTTACGTATTTCTCGGTGGAAAGACGGACACGAGTTCAGGCGACGTTCGCCTTCTTACTTCTCACTGAAACGCATAACGAGAGAGAGAGAGAGAGGACGTGAAGCGTCCTCTTCTATAAAGCTTCTATTTAGAGGGCGCGAGTCCTTCCGAAAGCTCCAACCTCTGCACGGGAAGGACGCTTCGGAGGACGAGAAGCAATCTTTCAGGATTCGTGCACGCGCACGCACTTTGGCAGTCTGGGGATTTTCATCAGAAACTGCCGAAGGCACGCCAGATCGGTGGGGGTTCCTTGTAACCCTCCTTAGGCTTTCGACATGCTCCCTCCCCAGGTCCTGGGAGTCAAGCAGAGGTCCCGGCCTAGAGGCGAAACGAGGCCGATCTGACGCACCCTCCACTACACAAGGGGTATCACTGCACTTCTGCACTTCACTTTTACTCTCTAAAGCAAGCACTTTCGATTCTAAGTTACGAATCGAAAGAGTATCAGAAAAAGGGCAACTCCTCTACAGACACTGCTTAGGGCCCGAAGGCAACACTGCAGGGTTAGGAGTAACAATTACAGAAGTAGCACTTCACAGCAATGAAGGAGAGCGAGCACCTCTCGTAGACATATTCATAGCCCGTAGGCCATACTACAAGGTTAGGAAAAATAAAGTCTACAGGAAGGTTAGCAGGTTCACTACCCTGACTTTTGTTACTGATTAATTGCGTACATACGAATCATACGTCTTCCTTACGGAATTAGACATGTTTACTGATTAATTGCGTACATACGAATCATACGTGCTTCCTTACGGAATAGACAAAGTAATCACACTCCTTACATGACAAATCTCAACAAAGAAGCAAGACCCATACCCCTCGTACATACCAAGTGCGGATCTACCGAAGCTTTCGGTAGCCACACCCTATCTTTGCAGACAACCCCGTCTGAAACTAGCCTAACTAGATTCAGATATTTTATGCAATAAATGAATCAAATTCAAATCAATTTAAGATAGCGTATGCCTAGCCACAAATCCAAGTAAATAAATCAAAAGACAATTAGGATACTTAGCGGCAATGAAGTTTCCAAAATCCTAAGACGGAGGTACTGAAAACAGGTGTTTTCAGCACCGGCGACAGAAAAATTATGAATAGAAAATGGGAATGGTTCCTGATACCCGCCTCCCAGCGGCGGGAATGGGTACTAACCACCTGGCCGACCACTGCGTGTGTCGGAAGTTTTTAAAATTCTGTCGGACTTCAGAAAATACAGCTATATATATATCTGACAGGTAAGTTTCATGAACAAACTGAGGTTTCCAGGTAACTATCTAGAGGGCGTACAGGTAACGATCACCTGACCACCTGTCGGCGATTGCCGCGAGTTTTGAAAATCTGTCGTGACGTCAGAGAATATAGCTATGTATATAACTGCCAGGTCAGTTACATATTTAAAAATATGAACACTTAAAAGAATAACTATTGGCTCATCATCCATAAACACTGTACGTAGTGGCATTGAGGAACTTAGGAATATCTATTGATAATGAAATATCGATGAAAAATCATATATTGTACGTATATGTACTGTAAAAACCTGTAGCTATCATATTAGAAACACTGCATTTATCAGAAAATATTTAAATGAAGATACTTTGAAAACAGCAATATATACCCAAATACTTTTGAGGCTTGACTATTGTAACGTTATATACTACTGTCTTTCTAACTATGTACCTACTAAGAAAATTGCAAGGAGTAAAGACAGAATAACCCTGCCACTAATTGAGCTACATTGGCTCCCAGTAAAACCAAGAATAGAATACAAAATACTTCTTACAGTCTTGAAAGCACTAAAATATGGGGAACCAACTTATCTAAGAATCTGCTTAAGTTTCTTTATACCTGAAATGAATATTGTGATCAAACATGCAAGACAAGCAGACTTAATAGGCTATTTGAACCTAGAACAAATTGTTTAAATCGGCGAGAGAGCATTTGAACATTGCGCACCAAGGCTATACAACAAAATACCGCCTGAGGTCAAGATATTACAAGAAGAATGCAAATTTAAAAAATAACTCAAGACTCTCCCATTCTGCAGGAGCTACAATACTGATGAGAAAACACTAAAAGACAATTATAAAATATACAAAGCAACATATTTAGAAAACAAAAAGGCTTGCCAGAGAGGGAATCATCCCTGTGGAGAGCTGTATATAAAACCAAACATGAAAAAATGAACAAATGAATGTAACTATGCAATCAATCACTTACATTTTTCATATTCCTCTTTATATCTCCATTTATCATAGCGCTCAGCATAGTCTTCATTTATCTTGAAATTAACTTCCTCTCCCGAGTCGCTATCAAAAATATCCTTATCTTTGGACATCTTTACTTGGCTGGAAACATTTACTCTGAAAAAATTTATTCTAGTTGGTATTACAAAATACACAATTACTAAATTTATTAAAAAATTAATTCACACAGCTAGGTACCAAATTAACAACAAAATCACACCAATACGCTAGTCTTTATCTAATTACCGTTTTAAAAAACTAGTTTAAGAGATCACTCAGTTAATATTCTTAATTCTTAATTCTCATGTGACTAGTATGAAGAGCTTTTCCAAAATTGAAAGTAATCATAAAAAGAGTAGCTTTTCCAAAATCAAGAGTAAACATACAGAGTAGCTTTTCCAAAAATAAGAGTAAACATACAAAGAGTAAAATTAAGTTCAAGAATTACAAATATTAGGCTGTACAAAATTAGTTTCTAATAGCTAGGGTAAACGACTGGGCGGTGATGTAGCAGCCACCTCTTCCGGAACGTGACCACCTTCCCAAAAAAGTACAGTAGTACCTCGAGATATGAAATTAATCCGTTCCGAGGTGCCCTTCGTATCATGAGGTTTTCGTATCTTGGACCACATTTTACATGTAAAATGGCTAATCCGTTCCAAGCCCTCCAAAAACACCCTAGTAAATTTCATAATAAAGCTAAATTGACCTATAAACAATGAAATACTACAACAATTTGGACCATTCATTACCTAAATTAAGAATAAAAATGCAAAATCTGTAAATAGTGTATATTAGTGTACAAGAAATATTATTACTGTAACGTAAAATGTGGAAGCTTACCTTTCGAGTGAGGCTACGTACATATGTAACTATCCAAGGAAGATTGCTTCTGCCTACTTTTCACAAATGTTCCGTGTGAGCTTTTCGGGGGGTGTCTTCTACAAATGATTGCACTTTATGAAAAGCGGCTTTAATTTCTGCCGTTTTTTTTTTTTTTTTTTTTTTTTTTTTACATATGTACGTACATACACTTTAAAAATATATGTACGTACTACATACGTAACTATCCAAGGAGGAGATTGCTTCTGCCTACTTTCACAATGTTCCTGTGTGAGCCTTTTCGGGGGGTGTTCTTCTACAAATGATTGCACTTTATGAAAAGCTGCTTTAATTTCTCCTGCCGTTTTTTCTTCTTTTTTTTATTTTTAACTTTTTTTTAAACTTTTTTTACTTTACGTGTTTTTTTTTATTTTTATTTATTTATTTATTTATTTTTTTTTACAGAATTTCAACTTTCTTTTTTTGCACCTCATGACTCTGTTGGCCCTGGTGTCCATCAAAACCCTGTTCAACCAAATGCTCTCTCTGCAACTGATTTGGGTACTGAATGGTTGGCTGCTGACCTTCAACATAAACTGAAGTGCCTTGATTATACATACTACTGGTATGCATGTTGTAAATGATTGGTCTACACCCTCTGTTCAGCAGGGAGTGGAGATTCCACCAACCTTGCAAAGTTTCCAGTTATCCCATGAGAGAGACCTTGATCACTTATCTCATGTGAGAGATCTTGGTCACTTTCTTTTTTAAATACGTACACATAGACGATCCCGAAAACGAATACCGTGTGTGTACTATAACAATGCTGGTACCGAGTGGCCAAGCCACGCCACCACGTGTACATAGTAGATGCATGATGGGAGGGACGCTGGCCAATAGGAGAGAAGGATTTCATGGCTGCGACTAGCATCAGGAACCAATGGGAGAGCAGGAGGATGGTGGCGAGTCTACTAGTATTACTAAGAGGTCGGCTGGTAGAGCGGCAGCGCGGATTTCAAAATTGTTATCCGGGCGAATCTCGGACTTTCAGAAACCTTTCGTATCTTGAAAACTTTTTATGTAGAGCCGTTAAATTTTTTGTATTGGCTTTCGTATCTCGAGTTTTAAGTAAGTTGAGCCTTTCGTATCTCAAGGTACCACTGTACTTGAATCCTCTGCCATGACCTCCTATTTCTCTTTATATCTCCAAGAGTTGTGGCCCATCTAGGCAACACACTGACACCTCTACACTCCTCTCAAAGTAAGCGTTTTCTCCTAAATTACAAAATAATGGCATAATTTCCCTTTAAACAGAGGTTAACGAAGGTTTAGCCATGCGCAGTGCTAACTTACTGCCATGGCGCTCTCGACCTGTTTACTTAAAACACCCTAAATGTAGACAATTGACATCATCTCGATGTTTGCTGAGTCACTTGAGGAGAGCTGCTTCTATGGATCTGATAAGAAAAATAAAAAGGAAACTCAATGTGCAAGCTTGCCGCATCAAACGCCTAACCAGCAAGTGTAAGTTTGAGTCCTATCCTCAACCTGAAGGTGGAGAGGCCAGTCACTCTTGCATCCTTACCTCTAGAACCACACACCATAGGCAAGATGCAACTTGTCCTCTTGAAGGAGCTGGGTAAGCAAACACAACTTGTGAGAATCCACAACCAGTCCAAGGAAGAGGTCAAGGACCTGTGGGCAGACTTGAAGGAAAAGATATAAATGTGGTCCTAATGAGACTGCACCTACCTTCCAGTCTGACATAATCTTCAGTGAAGAAAAGTATCAAGCTACTGGCACTGCTCACTCTCTGAGAGCTAACAGTGGGTATCCAACTGCAGAGAAGTTTCTCATGATCTCGTAAGACTTGGAGGAGGACATGTCGTTAGACATTTCTGCATCGGAAGTCAGCAGCGGAAAAATGTATCAACACTCAACAATGGGTGTCAATCCTTTGTAGGTACAGCAACACACCAATAAGACAAAAGTAATGACTGATCTGGATCAACCAATACAAAGTCCAACGTGCAGGAGATCATGAAAGATTCAGACTCACCAGCAGATGCTGAATGACTGCGCATCCGAGATAGTCATGACATGACACCCACCTTTTGAAGTATGATGTTGAAAATGACCATGCAAATAATTTACTTTGCTCGCCAATGATGTTAAGAGATGAGATAATGATTCTCATGAGGTCCCTGTGATGGAAAGACAAAAGTTTCTCATCAGTAGTTGAATCTTAACCAAGGTGAAACAATACTACTTAGTGAATGACTATGGTGAATGTGGACTTAAGTCTTCACAGTTGAATTGATAGGAGTGAACTCTCATGATTCTGATCATAGAAAAAGTCCCATAGATGACACTCAAACTGTCTGAAGAAAATCATTCTGCATCATCGCAGCAGCAGATGGGGCAGGTGCAATAAACAGAAGACTACAGATTTCTGTTGTACCATGTGGTAAACAGAAAGATGATAATGAGACATATGTCTGAAATTTCTCGCAACAGCAAATGTAGAGCACGAGACATGGGGCTTTTATGAGAATTCCAAGCCAACCAGAAACCTAAGTCTGTGGTTGCCGGGCAGAGAGATTTGAATTGGTAGTTAATCCTCGACAGAGGAGAGACAATACTAAGATGAACAGAATCTCAGAGAGAAGCTGAACTTGTTGTTCCCAAAATGCTAGAAACAGTAGTACTGGAGAGGCATCCAAACTTCTCAGTGCAATCCATCCTGAACAGACTGATGTATGTTTGGTATGATCCTAAGATTGAACCAAAAACATAGGAGTAGACTCCACAGTATTCCTCTTATTTCCTTGTTCATTCTGGTGTAATCAGAAGTAGGGGGGGAAAAAAAAAGAGAGGAGGATTGACTGTTCTTGCCCGCTCTTCTCTGAACTTCGTGTTATCACTCTGTCAAACGAAGCATTCATTTTCTATACCTGTTTCGTTCGCGCGAACGTGAGTGAAAGTTGAGCAGAGTTAAATACAGTAAAAGCTAAAGAGAACTTGCCATATTTTGCTACGAATCTATCTTCCCCATGGTCGAACCTCACGGAGAGGTCTACACAGAGGACCTCCTCCTATCTCCTTCAGATGCCTTGTCCTGAGGAACAGCGACATCGATCTTGGCACCTGAAGAATAGCCATTCCTGGCTTTCACAAGTGGGTCCAAGCCACCGACACGGCTCGGTCCCTTCTCTCGCCCTGTGCCACTGTCATGATGGAGAGAAGACTATCTATCACTGACTGTGGATGTACGACCCCCTTTGGAGGTTATACACTCCTAGAGACTCATACATGAGTACCTAACACAGCCCAGGTTCCATGAGCAGCGCCCTTGGAACCAGAGACAGGAGAAGGAACCTGGGTTCGAACTATTAGGGCTCTCGAGACACTATATTTAGGGGATAGTATCCTGGTTCCCGCTCGGGAAGGAGCAGGTGAGCCGAAGAGACAGCCAATTACTCCCTCCCCAGGGAAAGGATGCAGGCCCCTTCTTAGGGAGCGGAGAAAATACCTTCCTCTTCTTAGGCCGTGGAAGCCTTCCCAGAGGGAGGTGAGGAGGCATCAGATAACAAAGACGATGACATCCATGAAAACTTGCTGCAACACGGGAATGTAGGGTGCTATGTCATGGCAAGGGACTGCTCTGATCAAGAGCAGAGAGTTCGTTTGGTAGAGCCGAGCACTTGGCTCAGCAGAGCTGGCTGGTCGAGCCAAGTCGAGTGAGCTGAACAGATCACCACTACATAATTATGAGCGGTAATCGTCAGCAAAGAACTATCACTTCTTCCCAATTAACTATTCTCTTTCTAGGCCCAAGCTCCAAGAAGAAGAATAAAGAGGGATTCTGAGTCTGCTTTCTTACGTGTTCGCCTAAGGTCCAAAGACACGAGGACGGCACTTGACCATTCACCTAGGTGTTGCATGTAGTACCAAACCCTGCATAGCTCCAAACCAGACTGAAAAGCAAACTCATCTGTACTGGTGAGGCTCTTCTTGTTATCCAAGCACTTGTGATAGCAAGCGCTAAAGAATTCACAAGAATTCCCACACTCGGTGAGAAAACCCGACTCATGCAAGACAATAATTGGGCGAGCCTTGTCTCACCTTGGTTCTTGGCAATATGATGAAGCCGAACACTCGGCGAGAGCCAGCAAAACCAAGGGATCCAGGCTCTTGGCAAAACTCCCGGTTATTGTAATAATTATTGAGAATACCCATTGCCTGTGTGTTTGGAAATTACATAAAGCCAAATTACTCTGAGAATGCTGGAAATTCCAAGGAATTTAATCGCTAAGCAAGAACTGCAATTTTTTGTTATAATTACTGGGAATATTCATCTCGCCTGAGTGTTTGGAAATTAAAGAAAACCATAACACTCTGAGAATGCCAGAGATTCCAAGGAATTCGGGCATTCAGCGAGATTCCCAGGCATCGAATATCAATTATTAGGAATTCTCTTCTTGCCTGAGTGTTTGCAAATCATTTAAGACCAAAACACTCAGAGTGCTAAAAATTCTAAAGAATTTAAGTGCTCGGTGAGACCCCTGAATTTTGTCAAATGATCATTGAGGAGGAACAGGCATATAAATCAGCCCTTTAAGCAAGCATTTAGGACTGAATCTCAACAGAATATGCACTCAAGGCTCCCAAAACGCAAGAAACCATAGGGGACTGCAAATTGAAATCCATCTAAAGGACAGAAAGAGTCAGGCAGAACATAGTCTCCAGGTGTTCAAATCCTAAGAATCTAAACACTAGATGTCTAGACAGGTCTCTCTGTCAATGACAAATCCTTCCTCAATGATGTGGACTTACATCCAGTGGGACCTTAAGATCCTTACATGAATGTAGTCCCCTGATGCTGAATCCTGCAGAGAGCACACTGCAGGATCCCTCCTATTCACCTACCCCCTCCTGGTGTAGCCATAGGAAGTAGAAGGAATAGGTGAGGAAGACTGGACGCTCTCATCACCTTGCTGGCAGAACTAGCAGGAGAAGCGAGTTGCGGGCAGCCATCAACCTGTGGTGATGGCCACAACACGAGTCTAGGAGAACATTCTTGTCTTGGAGAAACACTTTTCCATGGAGGGTTACAAAACTCTCACACAAGAGGAGAATTGTTCACCGCCACCAAGACCAGTCAGCCATGGTCTGGGTGGAGCTGAGCATGCACTTAACTGGGGAGGGACGGTACTGTCTTCCAACGCATTGCAGGCCTCATCGAGGACGAAACCTCTCAAGAGGACTGAATGGGGGATCCCCTACCAGTCTCAAAAAGTGCACAGTCCCGCGGGACCATCACGTCATCCCTGGTTACCAAGCAATCACCAGCAAGGCGTGAGTCTCCTAAGCGACAAACTCCTTTCTTCCACTCTGTGCCTGAGTCATGACCTTGAGCAGACTCCTCGTCATCGACTCTAGCTGCACGCAAATCCATAAATTTACATACACTCAGGGAATCTTGCAAACAAGCGCCCAGCACAAAACTAGTCTTAGGGGCAAAACCTCTAGGACTAGCAACAGAAGTGTGAACCGAAGTTTGTGCTTCTACAGCTCCCAACACAGTAAACCCTGGGGACAGAGTGATGGTTCCTGGAAGACCCAACTGCCTACTCAGTTTGAGGAAGCAAACCTTTAGAAGTCACTTGATGAGCCTTCTTCGGCAGGGAGCCTTATAGGTCGAAGGGGAGGAGGTTGAAGGAAAATATGATGATTATGAAGAGGAACATGATGAGACTTGACGAGCTCTCTTCCTCCTCGACTACTTCTCCAAATTCTGCAAGACTTCTTTTACAGGATGAGGCACATTAACCAGCAGAAGTAGAGTTAATAATCACATGGCAGCCACAAAGGCATTGTCCAGTGACAAAACTCCAGGATAGCAGAGGCAAATTAATATGATTTTCAGCAGGGGAAGAGTGAATACACTCTAGGACCAATATCAGAGCATGCTACGAGTTACAGGTAAAAATTCTGAGGTTAGGATAGCCAACAAAGAGATATCCAACCATCTACTGCTGTAATATTAACTATCACCACTTTTTTTGCAAAAGAAAGAAAATATAATTTAAAAAATAAGGATACTCCTCTTGCATCCAAGGGCACTTCCCTCAGCAATGAAACGAGATACCTAAAACACCAACACTACACGAGGGAACCCCCTCTTCTTCATCCAATAAGCTAGTGAAAGGATGAAAGAGAAGAACTACCGAGAAAAACAAAGGACAAACCTCCAAAGTTCCCCACGGCAATTTCCAAAGCATAAGCATAAATTTCAAATGAATACACTGTCTCGCCCTGACATTAAAGGGCAAAAATATGTAATAAGGGTGCAGACACACCCTTGCCGCCAACCTTTAACATAAAGTAGAAAGGTGGCTAGCAAGGCTATCACAAAAAGTGGGTCTGAATATTAATGATTAAAATCAATTATTATTGAATACAACTATGTATATACCCATTCAAAGTAATAAAAGACAAATCCTAGCAAGAAAATTATGACTAAAGGCTAGTTATCAAGAGCTCACAAATATACATCTTCAATGGAAGATGGCAAGCTGTGATGGTAATTGCTTCATAGCAAAGAAAGATAAAGGAAAGGAGAACGCATTTTCGAGAAGTTCGGCAGTGAGGAGGCTTTCGCGCCCGTGTTGGAGGCGTCTATCTTCGTGGTGGTTCTGGAATCGTCGGGCGAGTTGTAGAGCGCAAAAACGCGCCAACATTCCGTGAGAAACGCCGCGATTTCTGATGCAATACTTCGTCTAGATTCATCTAAGAAGTTCTAGAAATCCCTGGAGTCGGTGACGTTCGCCGTAGGCTCCGCCCCCAGAGTGCTGTATAAATACGACGAACGAACTTTGGAGAGCAGTGATCGTAGAAGAGAGAGAGAGAGATCGTAAAAGAGAGATCACCAGTTTAGTCACAGAGAGCTACAGATCAGTTTATTAGTGAGAGATCAGCAGCAGCAGAGATCTTCCGTGAGATACGAGAAAAAAGGAACCGACGAAGTATCAATCAGAAGAAGAGTTATTCGAGAGTTGGTTGGCTATTGGTCTAGTCGTCTTCAGGTGTGGTCTACCGTGTTAGCTCGACGTCAGGCAGACTTCAGAGAAGAAAAGGTCCTGTTACAGGTGTTGAGGAATTCCTGCCTTACAAGATTAGTTAGTTTCTGCAATACGGAGCCAAGAGGGTGTCCGCAATCGCCGATCTACATTTATGAAGCCACCTCTTCGAAGTGCCAAACTGTTTAGCAAGTATTCTTATTATCTCACTGTTTCCCCCAGTTCATGCAGTGTAAGATTCTATCGTTTTATGTAAATAGGAGATACCATTCTGCATTTACCTTTGTTAGTAAGCTTGTAAATAAACCTTTGTTGTGTTAGTGTTTCTTTCTATATTCATATCCCCAGTTTCAGCTGTTTGTGTTGATATAGATATATTTTTTCTTTTTTTTTCATATCGAACCTGAAGCAGACCTCCCTCAGAGGCCGTAACATTGTCTCTGAGATCCGTGGGTCCGTAACACAAGCAAAGTAGTGTTTACATCCGGGCAGGCGGGCCTACCTGCCTACCAGATGATACTTACAGCCTAACTATCTTGTTCAAGAATTTAACGGCCATTCTCCAGCCTACACTGAAAATAATTCCTAATGTAAAGGACCGAGGATTTGCATATTGTGTAGGAACAAATATGCACACCCTTGCCGCCGACCCATAACACAAAGTAGAAAGGTGGCTAGCAAGGCTATTACATAAAGTTAATTAATTTTTAACATCAAATATAATATGATATTGTTATGATACAATAAAGTTTGTTCATACTTACCTGGCAGATATATATATATAGCTGTATTTTCTGAAGTCCGACAGAATTTTAAAAACTTCCGACACACGCAGTGGTCGGCCAGGTGGTTAGTACCCATTCCCGCCGCTGGGAGGCGGGTATCAGGAACCATTCCCATTTTCTATTCATAATTTTTATTTCCACTGTCCCCTGAGGGGAGGTGGGTGGGTACTTGATTATATATATCTGCCAGGTAAGTATGAACAAACTTTATTGTAACATAACAATATCATTTTGTTCATGAAACTTACCTGTCAGATATATATATATAGCTGAATCCCACCTTTGGAGGTGGGAAGGGACAGAATAGAAGGATTTTGGGAAACAAATGCATGCAGATGATTTACATCTTGGTTCCACCTGTTAGCATAGCTGGCTTCGTGGTTACTGCCACGTAAGTCTGCTTGTGCTACTAGAGTTGCCAGCGAGGTAGAGACCTATATAGCTGGTGCACTCCAGATGATCTGTCAACAGGGGCGAGACCACGACGTGACTAGACCATATTGACCATACCATGAGGGCTAAGAAGTAAAAAAAATAAATATATATATATATATATATATCACCACCTGACCAACCTAGCCAAGTTAAGGTGTTTTAACTAAGGCTTAAGAGTTAAGAAGTCGCCGTTGTCGGCGACTCAACAACTAAATTAAGAGCTCTTCCTAACCATTTTCTACAGGATAGGATGAGTGGTACTTCTTGCCTCCAAGATTGTGTCTGCAGACACGTATGGCCCTAGCGAGCAGCAGATCTCATATGCCATCTTCACATCTCGCAGGGAGTGTGACATGAACACAGAGTTGCTTCGCTAAAACATGGTACTCAGGATGTTGCTGAGTGCCATGCTCTGTTGAAATGCTTCCGAGGCCGCGCCCTCACCTCGTGAGCATTCAGATAAAAAAGATTTCAAATCTTTGTGCAAACACAATGAAGGAGCATTTTTGAAAGAATCCTTAACACTAAAGCCAGGCTGTTCTTCGATATGGGCAAGTCTGGTCTTTTTCGGAACACTGCAGATTGCCCGAATGACTTCGACTTTCTTGGGTTTTATGTAGATAAAACTTGAGAGACCCGACAGGGCACAGGACTCTCTCTGGCTCCTGCCCACTAACTTGTGCCATCCTTGCTTCCAAGCTCCTGGCCCAAGGACAAAACGGGTTTCCATTCTTAGGCCACAACGGAAGGCTTAGAGAGCACACCGCCTTGTGTTCTCTAAAGCCAAAACTTGTGACGATGGCTTAAAATTTCACTAACCCTCTTTGTCGTATCTAGGGTGGTTAGAAGAAGGCCTTCCTGATCACATGCAAGAAGTTGACAGGTAGGAGAGGTTCGAATGCTTTGACATCAAGAACTTCAGACTACGTCTAAGTTCGATATTGAAAGCTTCGATCTGGACATGCACAGTCAGTCCGTCTGTACTAAAGTCAGGTGACCGACCAGTTGACCAGTCAGACGAATCAAGGACAGCAAGGCTGTACCCTGAAGACCATAAGGCACTATTCTTCGCTGAAGGATGAGTGTCTGGACTGCCTGGGCGATTCAATCTAAGCAAACCTTGGGGGTGTATCAACGCAACCCAACGTCGTCAGTGAATCAACTCCTGACTCGAGCTTCTGGTGCCAGGAGAAAGGAGCGAGGAGCAAAAAGGCGATTCAGTCCCGAAGGAAGAATGCCTGACAGTCCAACCTGGTCTCATGTTACACGATCATCGGGGGTGTATAAACGCAACCGACTTCGTCAACAAGAAACTCAGGGCTACTATATGTCGCCTGATCTCGCACGAGTGTCTGACTCCGAGAAAACAAACAGGTGAGACAAAAAGTAGATGGTGAGCGAGTTTCGAGATTCCACAGAACTCAAAGATCGTGAAGGGCTTTGTTGTTTGACAGACGCAAATCTCTGAGCCCAAAGGCCGTCAACAACATATTTGCATATTCTTTAATAGTTGTGATGCCACTATCCCATTCTTCAGACGGAAATGGAAGACGGTAATCTTATTCCTGTCAACATCTCGATAGTCTGAACGTAGTCAGACTCAGAGCGGAGATGGTTATAGGTACCTTTCGAGTTAGAGTAGACCGACTCTCTCGGAAAAGGTCCTTGGAAAAGTGATCTAGGAAGTATGTGACCTCTGTGAATCCAGGATCCTGAAGGCCAACATGGGGCGATCAGCGTCATTGTCGCTCCCTGTGACGTCCTAAATCCTCTTATTACATTTCCTAAGCGATTGAAAAAGGGGAAAAGAGACTAAACATCCATCCCCGTTCAATATCATAGGATGGCGTTTAATGGTACCGATCCCGGATCGAGAATAAGGGAGCAGAGAAGAAGAAGCCTCTTCGTCCTCAACATATCGAAGAGAAGAATGAAAGGGCGTCCCTAAAGTCTACACAACTCTCAACTTACTTCTAAAGAAAGATTCCACTCGGAAGTGAATAGTTGCTGCCGTCGATCGAGACGATTCGTACGGACTTTTGTAATCCTGTAACGAACCTGTAGAGGATCGTTACATTCTACGCCTGTTGTTATAATAGGCTCTTTCTCGTAAACTCGAGCAGGGACCGAGAGAAGATACTTCTTAAGAAATGAGAGAGCTGTGGAAAATCAGAGTTGATGTGGACCACTGGTTCCAAAAACTCGTTTCGAGGACTGGAGGGACGACCGAATTGCATTTACTTCTTTCAGATTAAGATCCAGGACATCTGAAACCCTATCCAGATGTCCGGCACCTTCTTTCTATCATGACGCACTGAGAGATGTTCAGAATCATTCCTAGACCTTGAATAATATTTCAGTTTCCCGGTAGGAAAAAACTGTGGTCTGAATTGCAGTCTATTCGGGGAAACAAACTTCTTCAGGAAGGAAATGGTCCCCAGCAAGCTCATCCATTCCCTCCCCGAGTATGCTTACTTCCCTAATAAGGCTGCGCTTTGCCTAAGCAAGAGAGCATATAAAAGTGCAATGTTGCGGTAGACTCGTAGTTCTATACTGTGCGGTAACGAGCACCGAAAGGATTAAGAGATAACTCTGTTGAACATAGTAAGGCAAAACGAATGCAACATTTATTCATTCACGTAAGAAATCCCCTCAATCTTAGGCTAAAGTCCGTGATTGTAGGACAGAGATACAGTTAGTCAGTCAATCCCGCAGGAGAGAGTAACCGCCAGCACAGAGATACGGTTAGTCAGTCAATACCCGCAGGAGAGAGAGACGTAACCTACAGCGCATGACAGCGCACGATCTGTTAGCTTGGCTCGGTTGGACAGTCAGACAACAGCAAGCAGCCAGCAGCTTACGAACGTCGTCTCTTAACTTTTATGTCTGGGTTGCCAGCTACCCTATTATACGAAGAAATAGGTCCGTTATTTTTTGAGCAAAAAGACTCTCAAGCTGGTATATTTAAGCGAAACAGAAAACGCTAAATATATAGATGCGTTTGTGTCGTCAGAACACTACCATACAACGGTAAAAGATAAATCGGAAACTCCTGGAAGGCTGCAGGGAGTAACGATTAAATGTCCTTAAATAGACAATAGACCTCTCGGTTGCCATCCGAAGAGGTAACTACAGCAAGCGTATATGACTTGAACCAACCAGAAGTAAAATAACGCAAGGCAAAATATGAAATTATATCACAATAAAGTTTTTTTTCTTTTTTTTTTTGTTCATACTTACCATGGCAGATCATATATAGCTGAATTCGGAAATACAGCTACATACATATCTGACAGGCAAGTTTCATGAACAAAACTTAAGAGAATCGAAGCAGTCAGCTCAAGCTTCTTATGTATTGGACATAAGCGTTCATTGACGTAGTCTACAAGTCTATTTCTTGTACGAGTCTGCGAATGACGAATGAGAGCTCTTCCGAATCTTGTCAATAAGAGCTTATTCGCTTACGTAATATCAAGTTAATGAGATGTTTGTCAATGAGAACTAACCCATTTACGGGACAAAGAGATATTTTGTCAATGATGGGATACCACTTACTTGACAAAAACGATAGTATATTTGTCAATGGGGGAAAGTCACTGAATTGACAAAACGTAATCCAGGAAGTCGAGCATTTAATTTTTCCGATTCCCGTCTCAAACGAGGAAGGGGCAAGAATCCTGTTAAGAGACTGGGCTTACGGCAGGTAGAACGACGATGTTCAATTCGGCAGCGTAGTCCCGACTAGAAACTAACAAAATCTATCATCTGAAAAACCGTTTCAGATGGGCTAAATAGCTTGCAAAATTATCCTGGGAAGAGGAAGAAACTCTCCAACCAGCTTCCTCTCCCGTATCACAACTAATGCCTGCTAAAGCTTAAAATTTATTGGCAGTATGGCAAAGGAAGTCCTGTCTTGCGCTTTCCTGAAGAGCGTCCTTTTGATGAGTGCCTTTGCAAGAATCCTACTGAACGTTGCCGAGAGTCCTGACGTGCAGGACATCGAGCCTTACATAACCCGTAACTGCCTTATCGCAAAGTCTTGACTGCGGTAGTGGCAACTTAAATTTATTGGCAGAATGGCAAAGGTTGCGGTAGAGCAAACGAGATCTTCCCTTGAGCTTTCCTTAACTCCATCCACCTATGCGAAAAGCAATATTAATTGACAGAGACCTCTTGAATTCACGAAACCCGATGTCTTGCTGGGTTTCGAAGAAGAAGTTGTCTGTTCATTTTAAGCTTCCTCCGAAGCACTGCCTACTTCACATTCTTTGCAGGTGAGGTAGAAGGTATCACCGAAGGTAGAGGTAAAAATATGTTATTGTTAGTATACAATAAGGTTTTGTACATACTTACCTGGCAGATATATACTTAGCTATACGTCTCTGACGTCACGACAGAATTCAAAACTCGCGGCACACGCGACAGGTAGGTCAGGTGATCTACTTACCCGCCGCTGGGTGGCGGATGTAAGAACCAATCTCCCTTTCCAGCCAGAATTTTTCCTTCCACCGGTCTCCTGAGGGGAGGCTGGGCGGGCCATCAATCGTATATATCTGCCAGGTAAGTATGTACAAAACCTTATTGTATACTAACAATAACATTTTTGTACATGAACTTTCTGTCAGATATATACTTAGCTGATTGACACCCTTGGTGGAGGGAAAGAGACAGCAATATAAATATGGAAAAAAGGGGAAAACAACACTAGTTGTAGGATGTAAAAACAACCTTGGTTCTTACCTGTTTAGGCAGAAGACTTCGTAGTTACTGTCTATGAGTCTGCGTTGCCTTAAGAGCTTCAGCGAGGGCGTGACCTACAGCTGACAGACTCTTTGGGTCTATCAAAGGGATTTGGTTGTCCGCTTACTTGATAGAATCCGAGCAGGATCTGTCAACGGGGATTCGCCCACTTATATGAAACAGAAACCTAACCACTATCATTGCAAGGAGCTCAAACATACACCGATCACCTAACCAATCTAATCATTGTTAGCACTACGAAATGAAAAACATGCCTACCCGCATGTTCTTTCAAACAACCAAAAACTTACAACCTAACAAGGGGAAAAAATATATTACTACTAAGGATATGTCTCAGCTCCCTGCCCCAGCACCGAATCCGCCGATACGTACGGGCCTAACCCGAAGCACTTTTCATACGTAATTTTGACGTCTCTCAGATAGTGGTTTGCAAAGACTGAGTTGCAACGCCAGAATGTTGCCTTCATAATATTACTCAGGGATATGTTTTTGTTAAAAGTCAATGACGTGGCAATAGCTCTTACATCATGAGCTTTGACCTTAAGAACTTTGTATTGACTTTCCTCACATATCGCATGCGCTTCTTTCACCAGGCTTCTGATAAAGAAAGAAAGCGCATTCTTCGAAAGTGTCCTCCTTGGATCTCTTACAGAGCACCAAAGGTTGACATCATTGCCCTTAAGTTTTTTCTTTCTCTGTAGATAGAATTTCAAACTTCTTACTGGGCAAAGAGACCTCTCTGCTTCCTCGCCTACTAATGCAGACAATCCTTGTACTTCAAAGCTCCTAGGCCAAGGATTTGAGGGTTCTCGTTCTTGCTAAGAACGAAGGAAGGAATGACAGATAGCTGCATCTCCTCTGAAACCCACATTTCCTTCTAGTGCATGGAGTTCACTAACCCTTTTTGCGGAAGCCAATGCCATGAGGAAAATTGTCTTCTTCGTGAGGTCTCTAAACGATGCAGACTGAGGCGGTTCGAACTTATTGGACCTCAGGTAAGTAGCACTACATCCAGATTCCAACTCGGAACCCCTGGAGAAACCTTCTTGGATGTTCAAACGATCTTATTAGATCATGAAGGTCCTTATCTTCTGAAATGTTTAAGTTTCTGTGCCTAAACACTGCAGATAGCATGCTACGATAGCCTTTAATGGTTGATACCGCCAATCCACTTTCTTCCCTAAGGAAAAGTAAGAAGTCTGCTATTTGTGTCACAGAGGTACTGGAAGAGGAAAAGTGATGGTTCCTACACCATCGCCGAAAGACGTCCCACTTCGATTGGTAGACTCTAAGGGTAGAAGGCCTTCTTGCTGCTGCGATAGCCGTTGCAACTCTTGCCGAAAAGCCTCTCGTTCTGACCAAACTTTTGACAGTCTGAAGCCAGTCAGATTTTAGAGCGGGGAGGAGGTTTTGGCTGAACCTACCCCTCGAAGTGGGGTTGTCTGAGCAGATCGATCCTCTGTGGTAATGTTCTCGGAAGATCTACTAACCATTCCAGTACCTCTGTGAACCATACTTGTGCGGGCCAGAACGGGGCTACCAGCGTCATCCTTGCTGCCCTCCGATTCTGCAAATTTCTTTAGAGTCTCTCCCAGTATCTTGAATGGAGGAAAAGCATACGTGTCTAGACCCTTCCAATCTAGTAGGAACGCGTCTATCGACACTGCCCTCGGGTGTCCGATATCGGAGAGCAGTAGTTGGCTAATCCTCATATTCTTGGCTGTGGCGAAGAGGTCTATATGAGGTTTGCCCCAAAGCTTCCACAGGTCCTGGCAAACATCTTCGTGCAGAGTCCACTCTGCCGGCAGGACTTGATCTTTCCTGCTTAGGAGGTCTGCTCTGACGTTCTTTTCTCCCTGTACGAACCTGGTAAGGAGACAAATCTTCTTTTTTCTGCCCAAAGCAGAAGTTCTTTTGCTGTCTCGTACAGGGGGAGAAAGAGTGAGACCCCCTTGCTTCCTGATGTAAGCCAGGGCCGTGGTGTTGTCCGAGTTGATCTGAACTGTTGAAGTCTAGGACGTGGGGCTCGAAAGCTTTCAAAGCTAGCCAAACCGCCCATCAGCCTCCTTCTGTTGATGTGCCAGGTCACCTGTTCCTTGTTCCAAGTGCCTGACACTTCTCTTGAGCCGAGCGTCGCTCCCCAACCTGTTTCCGAGGCGTCGGAATACAACACTTGGTTGGGGTTCGGAATGTGAAGGGACATCCCTTCTGCAAACTTGAGAGGGTTGGCCCACCAAGAGAGGTCCTTCTTGATTTCCTTTGAAATCTCGAAGGAGAACTCTAGGTTTTGTGAACGACACCTCCAGTTTCGATGGAGAAAGAACTGGAGAGGTCTGAGGTGCAACCTTCCTAGAGAAAGGATTGCTCCAACGAGGAGAGTGTCCCAACAAAACTCATCCACTCCCTCGCTGTGCATACTTCTTTCTCTAGGAAGGCTTTGACTTTCTCTGACCCCTCTGGCTATCCGTTCTGGAGACGGAAAAGCCCGAAAAAATCCAGAGAAGCCATCCGAAATCCCCAGATATACACGATCTTGACTGGGGATCAACTGAGACTTTTGAAAGTTCACCAAAAGTCCCAGAGAACTTGCCATGAAAAGGGTCTTTTGTAGGTCCTCCAAACATCTTTCCTGAGACTTGGCTCTGATCAGCCAGTCGTCCAAGTAAAGGGACACTCTGACTCCCTCCAAATGTAGCCATCTTGCTACATTTTTCATTAGGCCTGTAAAGACCTGAGGGGCTGTTGAAAGGCCGAAGCACAAGGCCCTGAACTGGAATATCCTTCCTCCCATCATGAACCTGAGGTATTTCCTTGACGAAGGATGGATAGGCACATGGAAGTAAGCGTCCTGAAGATCTAGGGACACCATCCAGTCCCCTGGCCGAGGGCCGCCAACACTGAGGATGTCGTCTCCATGTGCGAACTTCCTCCTTTCTACAAAGAAATTCAGGGCGCTTACATCCAGAACCGGTCTCCATCCTCCTGAGGCTTTTGGAACTAGAAAAAGGCGGTTGTAAAAGCCCGCTGAGCAAGGGTCGCTCACTAGCTCTATAGCCTCTTTCTCGAACATTTGTTCCACTGCTTGTGTTAAAGCAAGGCTCATGATGGGATCCCTGTACCTGGCCACCAACTCCCTCGGAGTCGTTGTCAACGGTGGTCTTTCCGTAAAAGGAATCAGATATCCTTTCTTATTATAAGAGAGGGACCAGTTGTCCGCTCCTCTCTTTGTCAGGCTTCCGAGAATCTTAGAAGTCTGGCACCTACTGGTGTTTGGAGGACTACTTCCCTACTTCTTAGCTCTGACAGAGCGTGAGAAGGACTCTACCTCTCTTGAAAGTTTCCTATACCACTACGAGGTAGAGGCCCTCTAGAAGGGGGGGACCCCTCGAAAGGGATCCTGTCTAGCTGGAGTCTCCTTCTAGTCTTCGTCTGGAAGGAGGTCTTAGGCTTCCGAGCCGACTGTGCGAGCATGTCCTGAGTCGCCTTCGCAGAGATAGATCCTGAGATGTCCTGGATTATCTTCTTTGGAAAAAGCAGAGGCGAGAGCTGCGAATACAGGAGAGAGGCTCTTTGGGCATGCGAAACAGACTTCGTCAAAGAAAAGAGCAGAAGACTGATCTCTTCTTAAGGATCCCTGCTCCAAAGAGGGAGGCTATTTCGCTCGATCCATCTCTAACTGCTTTGTCAATGCACGTTAGAACACTGTTTAGATCTTCTGGCGAAATAGCATCCGGGTTCTGAGTCTTTCTTAGGCCAAGACCCCCAAAGACCAGTCAAGGAAGTTGAAGACTTCCAAGACTCTAAACATCCCTTCAGCAGGTGGTCAAGCTCGTTCATAGCCCAGGTCGTTTTAGCCGACAAAAGAGCCGAGCGTCGTGCTGCATCCACCAGAGAAGAGGTCCGCATCCGCCGATGAAGGAAGACCCAGACCTAAGGGTTCTCCAGACTCGTACCAAAATCCGAGTCTGCCCGTAAGCTTGGAAGGAGGAAAGAAAAAACACCAGTTTTCCCTTTCTCTTCCAATTAGAAAGCAGCCAATCACCAACACCTCTCAAAGCCTTCTTCATTGAGATGGTTGGCTTCATCCTCACACAAGAGGAAACTTTCGTCTTCTTCGAAGTCGAGAATAAAGAGAGAGGAGACGGAGGAGCGACGGGAGTAAGGGAGTCTCCAAACTCTTGAAGAAGTAGATCTGTAAGGATCTTGTAGGACGAAACTGACGAGTCCTTCACCAAATCCTCTTCTGAAGGTTCAACTTCATCCACTGAAGAACCCTCCGCTTCTTTACGAGTGCAGTTAGCCTTCTCTAAAGAAATGCGCCTGTCCAGAGAGTGTCTAGTAGTAGACTGGCGCCTATCAGGGGAAGCCAAAGTTTCTGGAGAGCTCCTCTCGAATGAGTCCTTCCTACTCTGATGAGTTGCTTGCTCTTTGCTCCTTAATCCTACTCCTAGAATTCCGGGCTTCCAAGGGAGCGCCTGCTAGGAGAGGAGAGCCTACTATGCTCAAGGCGCTTCTCAGGCTCCATGCGCCATGTTCAAAGGAGAGCGGCTGCCAGGCGAGCTGCGCCTACCATGAGGCGAACGCCTACTAGGCTCTTGGCGCCTACTTACAGGAGAGCGAAGGTCTGGAGAAGGTCGCTTACTAGGAGACCGGCGTCTACCATGCTCCACAAACTTCGCACCCGACTTGTGTGTCTCTTCAAAAGGTAGTCTCCCAGAAGAGACATATCTTTCAGGCTCTACGCGCCTGTCCTGAATCGAGCGGCTAAAAGTAGAGCCGCGCTTATCAGGAGAAAAGCGCCTATCAGGAGAAAAGCGCCTATCCTCCGCACCATGCTTGGGAGCGGGAGAGCGTCTACTTGGTGAGTAGCGCCTACTAGGCTCAAGGCGCCTAACATAAGGCGAGATCCTGTCTCTAGACGAATCCATCAAAGAGTAGGCTCTCTTATCCGGGAGGGGAATGAAGGATCTTCGTAAAAGAGCGCGAGGACGAGGCTGTACGCCTGTCTTTAGACGAACGCCTACTAGTCGCTAGATCCCTTCCTACTGGAGAGATGTAGTCACCAGGAGAAAGCTTCTTGGGCGATTGATGCCTGGAAGACGACAAGCCTGCTGAGGGAAGAGCGCCTCCTTCCATCCGCTGATAAAGGAGAGAGAACCGACTCTGACTGAGACGGTAAGACAGGTGAAGGAATCCTAGACTTCTTGGACAGGGAGAGAGACGTCTTTCCGACGCGTTCCTCCTGCCAAGGAGCCCGCCAGTGCCGAAATCTGCGCTTGCAGTCCCGCAAGAATTCGAGCTGGAGATCTTGTAAAATCCTCCACCGGAGAAGAGGCTCGAAGCCTACTATGAGGCGAGAACTCCTGCTCCCTCCTGGGTTTCTTGATCTCTACTTCCGGCTCTTCTGGAAAAACTTCCGGGCTGGAAGGAAAAGGAGGCCAGGCGCCTTCCAGGCTCTCTTCAGCGGTGTCGTGAAGAATCCGAGGCGCTCCATCCTCTTCTAGGTGAAGGTGAGGAAGACGAAGAGAAGCATTGGCGCAATACCTCTCTTCGCGCGAACAAGGGCAGCCTGGGTACGAGCATCAGGATCTACCGAGGGGACGCCTGATCGGTGGGAGTCTCCACCTAACTTCCTGCGGCTTTTGACTTTCCTCCTCCACTGGGGACTGGGAGTCTGGAAGAGGTCTAGGCCTGGAAGCATTAAGGAGCCGATCAGACGCACCCTCCACTGCACTGGGGTCACTGCACAATTCACCTTCACTACTCTTACCTTGCAACGAACGGATCTTCTTTTCCATGCTAAGGATCGTGGCTCTCATGGTTGCCACTTCCGTAGTCGTATCCTTAGGTTCGATGCAGGGCGCAGGAGCTGAAACTGGAGAAGGTTCTAATGCTACAACAGGATTTTCTTCTAACTCGCTAATATGAGACTTACTAGAACTCCTAGAAGAAGCCTTTCTCACCCTGTCTTTCTCTAACTTCCTCAAGTAGGAAGAAAGAGCCTTCCATTCACCCTCATCCAACTTCTCACTCATTACACGGGTTATCAAAAGAACATTCTTTACCTCTACATTTAAAGCAAACTGTGTGAGGATCTACCGTAGCTTTCGGTAGTCTCACCTTGCATTCATCCATAGCGCACACTCTAAACATAGAAGATTTCTTAACCTCTAACTCAGACATCTCGAAATCAAAGAAAAATCCAAATCAATATCCAAAAACAATCCACAAATGCGTATGCCAAGCCAACAAGATCAGGTACTTCACGAAAGTCAGTCCAAATAAATCCACGGCAACGAGAAATGAATAAAGCTGTCAGGAGGTAACAACCACAGGTGTAGTCGTCACCGGCGACAGAAAAATTCTGGCTGGAAAGGGAGATTGGTTCTTACATTCCGCCACCCAAGCGGCGGGGGTAACGGTAGATCACCTGACCTACCTGTCGCGTGTGCCGCGAGTTTTGAATTCTGTCGTGACGTCAGAGACGTATAGCTAAGTATATATCTGACAGGAAAGTTCATGTACAAAATCTTTAGGCCCATATCTGAAACAAGAGCTTGAAGAGTTCAACAGAAACGTTCAGCCAGGCGACACACCTGGCGTGCGCTGGTGCACCTCGGGGCGTCCACTGGCGCGCCGCATCGGCGTCCACTGGAGCGCGCTCGGCGTCCACTGGCGCGCGCTTGGCCTGCACCCGCGCGCGCCTGGAGTCCATCCGAGCGTCCAGGGCGTCCGCTCTCAAAAGGTTCCTGCTACTATGACTTCTTTTACATATTTCTCGGTGGAAAGACGGACACGAGTTCAGGCGACGTTCGCCTTCTTACTTCTCACTGAAACGCATAACGAGAGAGAGAGAGAGGACGTGAAGCGTCCTCTTCTATAAAGCTTCTATTTAGAGGGCGCGAGTCCTTCCGAAAGCTCCAACCCCTGCATGGGGAGGACGCTTCGGAGGACGAGAAGCAATCTTTCAGGATTCGTGCACGCGCACGCACTTTGGCAGTCTGGGGATTTTCATCAGAAACTGCCGAAGGCACGCCAGATCGGTGGGGGTTCCTTGTAACCCTCCTTAGGCTTTCGACATGCTCCCTCCCCAGGTCCTGGGAGTCAAGCACCCTCCACTACACAAGGGGTATCACTGCACTTCTGCACTTCACTTTTACTCTCTAAAGCAAGCACTTTCGATTCTAAGTTACGAATCGAAAGAGTATCAGAGAAAGGGCAACTCCTCCACAGACACTGCTTAGGGCCCGAAGGCAACACTGCAGGGTTAGGAGTAACAATTACAGAAGTAGCACTTCACAGCAATGAAGGAGAGCGAGCACCTCTCGTAGACATATTCATAGCCCGTAGGCCATACTACAGGGTTAGGCAAAATAAAGTCTACAGGAAGGTTAGCAGGTTCACTACCCTGACTTTTGTTACTGATTAATTGCGTACATACGAATCATACGTCTTCCTTACGGAATTAGACATGTTTACTGATTAATTGCGTACATACGAATCATACGTCTTCCTTACGGAATAGACAAAGTCTCACACTCCTTCCATGACAAATCTCAACAAAGAAGCAAGACCCATACCCCTCGTGCATACCAAGTGCGGATCTACCGAAGCTTTCGGTAGCCACACCCTATCTTTGCAGACAACCCCGTCTGAAACTAGCCTAACTAGATTCAGATATTTTATGCAAAAATGAATCAAATTCAAATCAATTTAAGATAGCGTATGCCTAGCCACAAATCCCACAAATCCAAGTAAATAAATGAAAAGACAATTAGGATACTTAGCGGCAATGAAGTTTCCAAAATCCTAAGACGGAGGTACTGAAAACAGGTGTTTTCAGCACCGGCGACAGAAAAATTATGAATAGAAAATGGGAATGGTTCCTGATACCCGCCTCCCAGCGGCGGGAATGGGTACTAACCACCTGGCCGACCACTGCGTGTGTCGGAAGTTTTTAAAATTCTGTCGGACTTCAGAAAATACAGCTATATATATATCTGCCAGGTAAGTTTCATGAACAAATTATGAAATAGATAGAAACCATTATCCGTTCTATCAGGATATAAACGATGAAATATCATTACCATAAAAGAATAGTTATTAGGTATTATAATTACTATGTGTTTGGGAACCTAATATAAAGGTTGCTAACCTAACCTAACCTAGTAGGCAGTGTTACCTGGCTAGGGGCGAAGCCTTAACGGTTACCATACTAGGGGGAACAACCGACTGGACTAGCGGATCCAGTTTCCACCACATATGAAGCCACCCTCCGAAAAAGTACTTTAACACGTCCTGACACCGGAGATGGGCACCAGTCGTGAGTTGCTGGTGGTGAGAGCAAGAGCTTGAGACCTCTACTATCCTTTTGAAGTAAGTATTTTCTTTAAAATTAGAAATTAAGGTCATATTTTTAGATTAAACAGAGGTTAATGAAAGTCTAGCCATACGCAGTGCACACATATCTCCATGACGCTTTCGAAATTTTTACTTATAACACCAACAATATAGAAGATTGATGCCATCTCGATGTTCGCGGAGCCACTTGAGTCAATAAACTTTCCATTCCATGTGCTAAATCCGCACACCACCTGTACCCATAGACGCTGGGGCACTTTCTTCACAAAAATCGTAAACAATGACTTCCAACCACAACTTATCCAAGGAAACTACGATTTTTTGGTAGAAGAAGAAGAAGAAGCGTGCACTAGGTAATTATTTAAATAAATAATTAAACAGCAGTATAAGGTAATGAATTGCATAAATTTTTTACATATTCATGATTATTAATTTGAAAATATTAGTTTTTGAAAAAGTAACTAGATTCCTGATTCAAATATCAACAGTTTTGCTGCAAACGGTACCTACAGCATTCTTCACGCTCTTCTATTTTTTATCAGTGTTGCCAATTGGTATGTGTTTACCCTCCAAACCAGGGAAATAAGTGAAATTAGCATATCTATTTGTAGCATACATACATATTAGAGCAATTTTATCATTATTGCATTACTGTGTGAAGCTCCACTAGATTGGCAACGATGAGTCATTTTGCCGTCTGCTCGTATCTACTTTGGAAATATCTGTAATTTTTCGTAGTTAATGTGGTTGCAAAAAAGGGATAATAGACATGAATTAAATAAACATTTTGAAGTAACAAAGTAAAGTTAAACTAAATAATGAGTAAAGTAAACAATTAAGGGAATATAGCTTTGCACCTCATAAACCGTGTACTCGTGTGCTGCCCGAACTGTGTCTGTGGAGTGAGCGCTTAGGACCCAGGAACCGCAACGTAGTTCAAGTGCAATTTAAGAGTGAATTAACACCAAAACATGTATAATTACAATCAAATAAGCACTGTGAAGTTTCAGTTGTGATGGCAGTAAGGATAAAACCACCGATTACAAGGTAAGAATGAATTTCAGTTCAAACCATGAGCCTGGGAATAAGAAGTTTCATATTCTCACTTATATAGGCAACAAAATGTTCTTTTACTGCACTGATTACAACTGCAATCTTGAGTAAGATCAATAAACATTACATACGAGGGTTGTCCATACAATAAGATTCCCAAAGAGTTTTCACAATGAAAAACATGTTTATTGGCATTGAATAATACATTTTTGGAATGCTTAGACTTCCTATTTTTCGACATAATCGCCGCTGAGATCAAAGCATTTTTGCATGCGGTGTACCATCTTATTTATGCTTGAATCGTAGAACTCTCCTGCCGCACCGCGAAGGTAGCTTAATATCTCTTCTTTCAGCTCCTCTCCCGTTCTGAAATGCATCCCACCCAGGTGCTTCTTCAATTCAGGGAAGAGATGGCATACCCTAAATGGTCTGTCCAAATTTTTTCAATGTAAGTCTTACTATCAACAGGGATCATCTAGCAGAGATCCCGAACCGTCACCCTTCGATCTTTCAGCATTGTTTCTTCCACTTTGGCAATCATTTCGCCCGAAACCGATGGGCGTCCAGAATGCTATTCATTATGGACGTCTGTATGTCTGTCTTTGAATTCTCTGCATCATTTGTGCACGTGTTGTACGCTCATACACTTTTCTCCGTAGACTTCACACAGGTGGGAATGAATGTCCAACAGCGCAGTGTTTTTTGCACACAAAAAATGAATCACAGAGCGTAATTTGCACCTGGCAGGAGAAGCGAGTAGGAGCTCTATATCTAGTCTGGCAAGCCAAGATTGAACGTTGCAGACAGCTCGCCAAGGGGGGACTGGGTGAGGGGGAACCAGTGATGCTGGATCCAGTGTAACAGCGTTCCTCGCAACTGCAGCTCCGTGGAAACCTTATTTTACGGATCACCATAGTATATACACTAACATTGTTCAAATGAGTGGTGGGAAGGCTGGGAAAGATGGTGGCTCCACTGCGCTTACGAACGGCACCTCATGCGGGTGCTGCCATATTGGATTTCAAAATTGCCTTGAAAATACATTTTACGAAGACCTCACATGCTTATTTCAGTTCGTATGGTGCTTTCATATATCACATTATGTTGACTAAACTTCAATCTTTTGAATGGTATACTTAAAGATGTAATTGTATTCTTGTTTCACCAATTAAATATCAAGTGAATTAGGCTGATCCACGCGATAATGATGGATCCACTGCGGTGTTTCCCCCTAACCTAACCTGGTTGTTTGTTTGTATGGTGTTTTTACGTTGCATGGAGCCAGTGGTTATTCAGCAACGGAACCAACGGCTTTACGTGACTTCCGAACCACGTCGAGAGTGAACTTCTATCACCAGAAATACACATCTCTCACTACTCAATGGAATGGCCGAGAATCGAACCCGCGACCACTGAGGTGAGAAGCAAACACCAAACCAACCACGCCACTGAGGCGCTCTAACCTGGTTGGACGTATTACCTGGCCTTAAAGGAATTACCCTGGTGTATGTTTGTCTGGCCTAAGGTTAGGCTATTAGGTAATAGCCTGGAGCGGCTACAGTTTTGTGGGCCAGTCTTACCTCCGACCAATTTTCATGTCCAAACCTACCACTAGCTGGTAGATGGCAGTAAGCCCGGACAAGAAAATCAGCGGAAGAACACAACCAAAATGGCAGCAAAACCAAAACAACAAACAATGTAGCGTCGAAAGCTTAATAGAAACGGGAAAGGGGGACCCTCTTGGGAAACTGGGGTATTTGGGTGGGGGGAAACGGATACGAGTGGCGGCGATCGCTGAAAGATTAATACAAGCGGCATAGGGGAACACTGTTGGTGAACCAGGGTTTTTGGGTAGGGGGAAATGGATACTGGTAGTGACCTAACCCAATGAACCCACCTAACCTGACTTAGGGTGCTGTGCCCTGACCTAGCCAGGGGGCTTTGACCCCTGGACCTAACCAAACAAACCAACCTAACCTGACTTAGGGCACGTGCCCTAACCTGGCCAGGGGACTTTGCCACCCTGGACCCCCCAGTATAGTAAAAATGATGTGACCTAACCAAACGAACCAACCTAACCTGACTTACGGTGCGTACCCTAACTTGCCCGGGGGACGAAGGTAACAGAGGTTGTGACCTAACCAGACGAACCACACTAACCTGACTTAGGTAAGGCACAAAACTGTCTTCCTCTTTCACGAGGCTTATTGTTCCCTCTTTGCAGTGTTCACATTGACCACTAAAATCGCCTAAAAGGTCTTCCAGGTCGAAGGGACTAGGTACCTACTAACCTAGGCTAGGTAGTAGTACCTAGGCTACCTACCTACCTACTATAGCTACTAAGTAGTAGGCTAGTACTAACCTGTGTGGATGGATTTGGTTGTTGTACGGCCCTGGAAATTGCCCCGTGAAACTGGCCAACAAAACTGTAAACAACCCCATACGGAGTTTAGCCTAGGAATGGTTGCCAAATTATCGTTACGCAGCAGGGAAATACTACCTTATTGGTGACAATAGAATTATTCCTGGTATTCCATCGCGGGATCTTCTCTCATGTGCGACATTGACGATTGAAAGTACTAGTAGTAGTAGTAGAATTGAACACATATGTAAAGGCCTCTCCGTTTACTTATTTAACAGAAGAGTGTACTCAAATTGACTGGGTGCACAATACATATAAATATAAAATTTTCTGTTTCTAAATGTAGATTAAATAAAAATGATTCGTCGTTTTTATTAAAGAAGACATCTGATATTTAATTGCTTGCTTATAACCTTACCTGGATCCTTTTTATGTTCAGTTACTTACTGTTAGTGTGAGTTCACGAGTGTGATGGTTGTATAACCCTTTTTCCAGATCAGGAAAGAATAAGCAGGTTTCAGGAAAGAAATAGGATGTAAGATTCTGATATTGATTTGTTAAAATATTTAATGCCAGGAGCCAATGAGATGATGTCACTTCTTTTAATTAAGTCTTGTAGATAAAGCACTTGATAGAGTTGGCCCCTGTGATGAGATTTTAAGGGATCATTCACAAGCAGGCCCATACCGAAGGGGGGTGGGGTCGAACGACCCCCCCAAAAACAAAAAAAAACTTCTGGAAGTCCATATTTTCTGTGATTATCCTTTTCACTGAACTGTACTTATAAAGTAAGTGATAATTATTGTTTTTGTTAAGTCAAAAGTATATAACATAACAACAAAAAAGTAATAGGCATGTTAACGTTAACATAATAAATAGATGAATCAATAAAACTGAAGAGATATTCTTGATTTTCAGTGCAAGCTTTCAACATTATAAGTGAAATTCTGTTAACCAGTCAGTACTTTGAATAACATCTAATCGAGTAGAAGGACATAGACCGCATACCAAATTTTACTTTTTAATATAACTAAAATAACATTTTCAAATATTTCATCTTGTATATACCTATATATGCAATATAATTTATAGAAGAAAAGGTCCAGTTTTGAGAAAAAGACTCCCCCCATAAAAAAAAACTCTGAGACCCCCCATAAAAAAAAACTCTTAAGTACTACGGGCCTGAGAAGTGTATAAATATTATCCAAATTTGCATGAAGGCAATCTTAAAAAAAAAATTATGGCGAACAAATATTGATTGATCCATTTGAAGTTAGCAATGTTGGAATTCTATCACTATTTCTTCCGGCAATAAATTTTCTCGTGCAAATAGGTGTTCAAATAGAGGGACGTATAAACTCTACACATTTGAAGACTCGCATCCTGTCTCATTTTCCAGACATGCAGATTTTCAAAGATGACAGACATGTCATTCTTACCTTTGACAAAGATCTTGCAGCGGTTCTCAAAAAAGTTATGGTTCAAGACTTTGACAATGAAGCCATGATTCTAAAGCAAGCAGCAAACATCATCCGCAGAGACATTTTGAAAAGAAGCATTGTGAAAGCATTTCATGATCAGAACTGTGGACACTGATGTAGTAGTGTTAGCTATAGCATTATTTCTTCCAATTCATGCAAGTGAACTGTGGATCAGCTTTGGGGTTGGGGACAACTTCAGATATATCTCTGTACACACCATAGCTGGTTCTCGAGGTCCAAAGCGTCGGGCTCTGCCTATGTTTCATGCCTTCAGCGGGTGTGATAATATATCCACCTTTGCTGGTAAAGGGAAGAAATCTTATTGGGAGACTTGGCAAATATGTGAAAGTGTATTGAGGTGTTTGCAGACCTTGGGAATGTACCAACACTGGAGAGAGTTGACCAGTACAATGCAAACCTTGAGCGATTTGTTGCTCTGCTTTATGACAAAACAAGCACTGCCACATCAGCTGATGAAGCGAGAAAAGATCTCTTCACCAGGAGAGGCAGGTCCATTGATCTCATACCCCCAACTTCTGCTGCTCTCTACCAGCATGTCAGAAGAGCATCTTATCAAGCGGGTCATGTTTAGGGACAATCACTTCTTCCCATTCCTGTGTTACCTTCTCTTGTCGAATGTGGTCGGACGAAAGAGCCTGGGAATGCATGGAAACCCTATTGGTCAGATCTGCCTCAAGCATCAGTTTCCTGTATGAAATTCCTGAAATGTGGATGTGTCAAAGGCTGCAGAGGAAGATACAAGTGTGTGAAAGCACAACTAGCATGTACGGCTCTGTGCAAATGCGGGGGGGATTGTGACAGTGTGTGATTAGACTGTGTGCATGAATTAGTCATTACAGTACTGTACTAGCAATTCATGATTAGAAGGATGAGATCTATTTTTGTATTAAGTTAATAAAACACTCTTCATATTGAGTTAATAAAACACTATACTTATCTTTGACATTCAAATACATACTTTACTTTGCGCTAAATTACAGAACAAATATGATTGCAGCCGGTTTTATATTTTAAGGCAATTTCTGTAACAAAAAGGCCCTTTTCTCCTTAAATATTTATTTGATGTGCTTACATTTGCTTTCAATGTTTAGAACATCCTTGAAAATATAGGTTTAGACTCCAAAATTGTGACTTTACAATGAAAATCCTTCGAATAGCAGCATTTTCCTATTGGAAAGATATCATATGGGTCTCTATCACATTTCAAAAGGTAGTACATCTCAAGCTAACTTTGTGCAAAATTTGGTGCTTTTAACCAAATTTGAACGATGTTTACCGAAAACGGCTGGACTAAAAGGTTTATTGTAGAAATAAATGCGGATAGTATTTGGAAAGAGAAGATTGTATGATATGCATAAGTGCTGCCTTCTGAGAAATAAAACTGGCACTGGAATGTTTGGTCAGAGAAATTAAGAGGTAGCGTAAAGCAGGACTTTTAGTTAACCAGCAACAACCAACCAAAGTAGTTGTTATGGATTCATAAAAAAACACAAGAAGCGTTACCAGAGAACCCAGTTGTAACTTTAACCGTAGAGTGATAAATGTGGAAAAGAATTTTACAATTTTACTTATGTGGGTTCGGTTGTTACAGTTAGGACGGGTCGACTGGATGCAATTTCTTAAACAAGATTAACTAATCAGGAAGGCAGTGGGGATGTTTAAATCATTATATGGAATAATAATTTACTGTCAGTAAACAATAAAATTATGGTTAAAATGTATGGTTAGACAGGAACAGGTAAATTGGACACAATTCACGGTACTGCTCAGGTGTGGGAGTTGGTGGTGTTTCAAAATAAATTCTTAAAAAGGCTATATACGTGTCATGAGAATGCTGTCAAATACAGGTTAAGGTAATTAACTGCCTTGTGGTACTATTCCTCTTAGGAAATCTGAAATAATTCTAGAGCGCCATCTTCAAAGCCTATCGGTTTTAAGCCTTGTATAATAAGTTCATGTACTATATTAAACGTTTGCCTATCATTACTTACGTATAGATATCTCAGGCCGTTAAAAAAAAATCACGCGGCACGTACAGTGATGCTCAAATCTGATGTGACACGATTCTTTTTGTATCATACAGATTTTCAGACTCATCGTGACGTTGCCAAGCAATGTTAAACTTTTCTTATTTTATTTCTAATCTCATACATGTCGAAAAGTTTTTAAATTTACCTCGGTACATGTTGTAACTAATTGTTCAGTTCGAAAGCTTTTTGTAGTCTTAAAAATTATACACGGACACTTAACACTTTGTATTATTGTGGACCCTTTAGAACAAAATAATAACAATAATAAAAACTTTTCCCGGATTACTCGCCAGTGTTGCGAGCAAAATACCGTTAATAGTTTCTTTCTTTCTACTGCCAAACTTAGGAATTCTCTTCCTGCTCTTTTTTCTAAGACTCGTCTTTCTCTTTCTCAAAGGCTTCAGGCAAGGATCGAGGTATTAGTACCTCTATAGTTTCAGGTCTCTCGCTTCCTTCATAGTATATAGACCCACTCGTCTCCCGTAACTTTTGTTTTGCGTTATTTTTTTTTATTCGTTATTTTTTTTTTATTCGTGCCTATCCCATTTTTTTCGGTCCCTTAAAACTCCACTTTCTCAGTTCATAGTTTTTCTGTCATAAGATTTCGAAACAGGAAACAAGTCGACCAGGACTATAAGCATTTCTTAGAACGAATCCTTGAACTTTACGCTGCGGTTGATGTTGCTTTAAAAAAAAAATGCTCACGGAAATACATACTTAAATTCATAGATGGCGTTTCACGAAATCGTTCGCCGGCATCTCGCATATATACCTTGTTGGTAAACATTATAAGCTCCAACCATGGCGGCTAATTGAAATGGAACTTGAATATGTGAGCCTCCAATTTTTCTACCAATAATGACAACAAACTGCAAACTTTAATAGTACGGTGTGTTATGGTTGTATACTAGGCCTAAGGAACGTCACACAAGCAAATTTTCTGGTTTTAGATAATAATAATAATAATGGAGAAACAAATCCACAATTATTTATGGGTTCATATATTTAAAAATAAATATACGTAGTACTACCCATAAATAACTGTGGATTTGTTTATCCATTTACATGCAGATTAGTGGTTTGGATTACATGACCTATCAAAGGCACGCTTGAAGCAATGTGAATTCACATAATGACAAGAGCAACGTGCGCGAATTTCGTTAAGCCAAACACGTGGCATTTATTCCATCATTTAAAACTTCTGCTCAGTCTTGGAAACCACCATCCAGCATCATATCTTCAGCAGTAGTTGGTCAACTTTTTCCTTTGTCATAACTGACAACGGGGGAAGAGGATAACTGCGGGCCTTGATGGGACGAAAGGAACTTTAATTGGAGGTATCCTTCGTGACACGATGACTTACGATCGTAAATTTGTTTCTTTGACCACTGCCGACGTATTCGTACATGGACAAAGTCGAGGGATTGTGTTTGACTACTCATAGCTTATATAAATAATCTATCATTTATTATGCGTTTAGTGAAGGCTCAACCGTCGCACGGAGAAACTTGAATTAATATTATGTACCTTTCAATCAGATCTTAGGAAGTCAAGCTTGGTAATGAAATACACGAAAGAACATAAATGTAATTTGAACAGACCTCATCATTTTGTACATCCAAGAAATCCGCTTTACGTCAACCGGACTTTAAAAAAAAAAAAAAAAAAAAAAAAAAAAAAAAAAAAAAAAAAAAAAAAAAAAAAAAAAAGCGAGATGCCGGCGAACGACTTCCCCATGAGCACCCACCACCACTAGCAAAGGAAACCTGTTTATTCATTTCACTGCACGTCTTCGAAGATAGATGCTTTTTTTTTTATGTATGATTTTATATACGCGTATATTATATTTAGTGGTATTGAAGTCTCATTTACATGACCATCTGAGATTTTGAGAATAACAAAACGTCCGGAAAAGGCTCTAATGACTTTTTACCTTTCCACAACAGATAAAGAATGAAAAAACTTCAGACATTACTTTCCTTTGAAGTTAGTTTAGGAAAAGAAGGTATATACTACGCGATCATCCTTAGCTGTCTTCTCAGCAGTTCATTCTTGTCTGCTATTTATTTACCGATATATGAGCCTCTTGTCTGATGGAAGCTGTTGGTTGTGTAAAAGCTTTTGTACACAGGGTTCATCTTTAATTCAGCCATTAACCAGAGAGTAGCTTCGTTGCACCGATTATGATTTTTTATTTCTTTGGTGTTACGGTTAAGTGAAACAACTTATTCGTGAATGCATAATGTACACACTTACATGTGTATTAAATATACAGATATATGTTGTCCTGAGAATAAGGAATCATTATTTGAAAACGATTTCAAAATCCTTTCAAATAAAGTAAAATTATTATTATATGTGAACGATGCACTCATAAATCAAGTGAAGGCAACCAGTCTTCATGTTAATGGGGAAGCATTATTTCTCAGAGAGAGAGAGAGAGAGAGAGAGAGAGAGAGAGAGAGAGAGAGAGAGAGAGAGAGAGGTCACACTAGGAGTCCCCAATTCATCCCTTTCCATACTGGCCGGATTTCTTTTTGAAGTATGCTTGTGTTCATATTTCTTTTACATGTGTTAATTAGTGTTCCTGTAGATTTTAAATTCAAATAGAATGTAAATTCTGAGTCTTCGGAGGAAAGGGGCACAGCCACTACCTTAAAAGGAATTCGCAAAATTATGGCCAATACTGAGCATACATTCCTATGGAACAAGCCAAGAGCCATTTATCTTGGTTAACAAGCTTTCCCAGAAGTGAATCCTCAAATGGGGAAAACGGGCGGAACAAAGAAGACGGGGTGGCTAAGATATATGAATAAACAAATAAATTAGGGTTTAAAGGAATAAACAAATAAATACGGGTTAAAGGAAATTAAATCATCCCAGACCGGTTAACTGGGCGTTCGAGCTGATTGGGTGTGACCTTGATCGGAGCTGCCATTTCAAACTGCGCCCCAGTCAACATCCATAGACTGAACCACAACTCCTTACATTACTCTCTCTCTCTCTCTCTCTTAACCACAAAGTCTTGGGGTCATAATTTTCTGTCTGTAGTGCACAAGTTCGTTTCTGAATAAGGAAGGAACTTAATCAGTTTATCCTCCTCCTCGTCTCTCTCCACAAAGGCATGACAGTGGCAGCCAGCCGTAGTTACACTGGAATATCCCATTGTGAAAATGGGGAAACCCAGGCGGTTTCCCGTTTCAGTGACCGGTACCTCTTAGATGGGAAGTTTTGAACTTCACAAATATTTGCCCTTCGTAGCTCTCAGGATGAATCAGTAGAGCCGAGATTCTAGGTTCACCAACATAAATGGCCCTATGCATTACCATACTTATCTGAGAGATTTGCTTGTAAGGCGTGTTGTCCAGGTTGTTTACACATGGATGATGGTCGTTTCGACCCTCTATATCTATGGGTTCGACACGCAATACAGGCAAATGCAAATCTCAAACAAGTACGTTAATGTAACGGACCCTAACTTTAGGTTGTAAAGAGTTGTACTGTGCATCATTCAAATGAAGATTAATTATCATCACGCTAACGATTAACTGTGCGATAAAATGATTGTATTTAACTCTATGTACCAGAATAAATTCTTTTCTGAATTTGCCTTCATTCATAACATGCTGTAATCAACGCCAGAGTAACGGGGCTATGAGTTATGGTCCGCTACATAATAATGAAGGAATTAGAATTTGCTTAGTTCAGGGAGTACTACTTGTAGTTGTTTGTGCGTTAGGTAGGAGGGGGTGAGGGAAAGCTGGGAACCCCTGCAACAAGGTACTTTAACTACGTCATTGGTTATCATGGTATGGTAATTTTTTATGAGCTGTTTTCATTGTTGATTATTTAGTTATTCACTTTTTATTCGATGCCGTTGAGAGAGGTAACCCGATGTTCTTATACACCATCTACCCAAAGATAAATAATAATAATAATAATAATAATAATATTAATAATAATAATAGCAAGAGTCCTGCTTCCGTATTAAACATGAGAGGTTGGGAGAATCAGGGAAGAGGAGAATTCCGAAGTCTGGCAATGGAAACAGCCTCAAACTAGACATTTGTTATCTATTCTTGTTGAAAGTCTTTGGCCTATGTAAATAAGATGATCAGCTTCTGTTACGTGATATAAGAAAGTATTACATGTCATAGTAACAGGCATTTTTTCCAAGACCTATTTTACTTGTGATTTAATAATAACCAATTTAATAAACCTGTAAAGAAGAATCCGAATTTTTCTCAAGTCGACAATAGGTGAAAAATAAAAACATTTTACTTTATTCATTAATTCGAATCCTACATTATTGTACCATTGCAACTCGGCAATTACAAATGGATTTAAAATTCCTCGATACAAAACATCTACGAATAACGATATCATTACACTCAAACGTCATAAATTTTTAAAATCTACAGATCTTTTAAAAGTTTAAAGAACTTTACCACAAGGTCCGTGAGTTGCGGCGAAGGCGTTTCTGTATCTGACCATTTCCTCCCTTCTGATTCTAATACACGTTGGGTATCCGAAGGAAAATTGCCGGAAATTTTCCCTCCGGTTGGGATGGTTCGGTTCAAAGATGGCGTAGGACTATCGTAGCCTATACCCTTAAGGGCTAAATCAACAAACATGTTATTCTAAGAGAAGGTCCAGCAAGATCAGTTTTTTTTATCAGTTTTTATTATTCAATTTCAACAAATACATGCACTGAAAGGCGGACTCGCGCCAACGGGCAAATGAATTCAACACTGAAACAATTGCTCACGAGGCCCCAGCAATGCACACAAAGACAATAAAAAACTAAAATAACTCGACATCGTCCTCACTCAAAAAGTTACAGTTGCACATGAATCTTACTTCTGAATCATCAGAATACATTTTGACTGAAAATCAACTAAGCCAAACCTCGGGTGGTAAAAATTCCAGGTGATTCAAGTTGAACACTATAAAAAAAAACCGATTTTGGCTTACCGAAAATTAGGCAAGTCTACGTTTGGTGGTGCCTTTGGAAGAAAAGAGGCAGACCGCCCCTCTGCAGGCATAGCTGTCAACTCGTATTCTACTCCAGTAATCTATATTAGTCAATTCGCCCAAATTATATCTTTAAGTGTCACAAGGAGAGTCCCTTCAATATCCACAACACAGCCTGTGCAGTCAAACTGAAAGAAAAGAATTTACAGATAAATGAGAACCACACACACTGCTTCTGCTTCCCATATCTGCTTGCGAAGGATTGTCGGGAAAAAACGGATCCGGATTTTTCGTGACAAAAATCGTTAATATACTCGACCCGAATTATAAAATAACTTGATAAAATACATAACATTCCTTCCCTCCTTCTCAGTAACTATGACCGTTTTGTTAACAGATATCAAACGAACAGGTATGGGGAAGAGACCAGGAAGGACATGGCTCCCAAATCAGGACCGATCATAGCAAGAAGTGTGTGCAAATGTAAATCCATTGTAAAGTTACTGACGCAGGTTAAATGACTTCAGAAAAACAGACGAAGGTAGAAAATTCCGCCTTTCTTGAAGAAAATAGTGATAGGGGCATAGGCGTAACTAGGAGGCTATTAATGTGGGGGGGGGCATGGGGGCACAGATGAATATGGGGGTACCGGGCATGAACAAATTATAATACTCATTCTTTTTTCTTTTTTAAGTCATAAGGAAAGATATTAAGGTTGTTTTAAAATATTTAAGTCTATCAATTTGTGAATCACGTTTTTATATAACCCAAACTTGCTCTAATATTTTTTCAATAAAAATTATGAACCTCTGACCATATGTAAATCCAAATTAGATATTATATGTAATGGTTTGGTAATAAAATAAAACCCCTTGATAATTAAGAGAATCAAAATGAACACTTGCTTATTGTAAAAAAGAAAAAAATATATATATATTGGACTTAATCATCTGATATAGCTATCTATGATACGCTTAAACAGTGAGATCAAAAGAAATTAAGACATTTGATTGCTACAATCAATGACTTCAGTTAAAGTATATAATAAGATTCCATTACAATTGGTTACTTGATTATTGAACTTAATAATTTAATTAATAGTATTAACAACAGAATGACCACTGATAACGTTCGGAAAATGAATACGTATACTCCTGAGATGAAGAATGAAAACTGATTTATTTCCTACAGTTAATATAGTAAAACTCCACTTACCTTCGTATAAAAAAACAGCCAAACTACTTGATATACAAAGCTTTAACATTAATAATAATAATAATAATAATAATAATAATAATAAATAATAATAATAATAAGCTTAGGCGTATCTACAAGCTTCATGAACTCAGAATGGTGGGAGGAGGTATCTTAGGGGCACCACTTTCAAATCTTTATCTGATCCGACATTAGTAAACTAGTAATTTCATGTAAACGCTTATTTTTCTATTTTTTCCTAGTAAAATAAACTGATATAACGTGACGATAAGCTATTTTCTATCAGGGCCAACTATCCGAGAATTTTCCATGAATAACTTCTGGCTTGAAGTTCGAAGACGGTTCATAACTCCAACAAAACTGGAGGACTTTGCGATTCCATGCAAGTTTCAAAAACAATTACGTATGCATTAAAACTTTTGTATTACACCAATGCTGATAAAAAAAACCATAAATGATTAAATTGGTAATCAGCAAAGCCAACTGTGTAGATTTCATACTTATTAAATGGGAAGTGGAAGCTCTGAAATCAGTTACTGTACTTGTAAGTTTACATATGACGCTTTCACCATTTTCCTGACAGGGTATACAGTCATTTTGATTGCTTACAAATATATGAAACCGTTATAGTCAACGTTTTGCATGATTTGTCTGAATTTGTTCGGAGCCTCCAGATGAAGAGGGTAGCGAGCTCTTTCAGAAAATTTCAAAGGATAATAGCTTTTCATTCGTATAATTTCAGAAGTATTTTTCGCTGTCAAAGCAACGGACATTCTGCAAACGTAAATTATATTAGAGTATTAAAACAATTCGAAACATGCCACATATCCCTTTATGAGAGGCTGGTACGTATCACTAAAAAATCATGAGCCCCTTACTTCGGATAGCCATGACCTTTACTACAAAAAATGACGTACTGCTGCCCCAAACGCCTACACACTGAACGCGACTCTTAGCCGAGCTGGAAAGTGGAAACGTTCCTACTCACGACTTGCAAGGTAACCAAGGTATGGAACAAGCATATATTGATCAATATTTTAAGACACGATTCTATAATATACCGACTATGCTTTATTAAAAATGAAAAATAAATAAGTCAGATGATATGTCTTTTTCTTAAATCGTAATATTTTCGAAAAAGGAGATGCATTGTTGATAACATCGACGCTCAGTAATGCACTAAATGGCAACATTTTCAGGCTTGTCTTCCAATAAGTACATCCGGATAGCGTCAGTTTTATTTTCACCTGGATTTAACTCAGGCGAACCCAGTGTAGAGAAGCTTTGCTTCGTGGTGTCTCCGTGGATTAGTAAGCTAGGTATATTTCTAAACAACCTGAAACATTTAGTCAACGCATTGCAAGTTCTTGCTTGTGATATCTGATTATTGAATGCTTGTACACAAATTGATTTCATCAGAAGCTTCATTCCTTCCTGCAGTTGCCTTTCAGGTTTTCAAACGCCCATACTTGGGTCACTGCGTGGTGTTTATATATATATATATATATATATATATATATATATATATATATATATATATATATATATATATATGTATATATATATAGATATATATATATATTATTATATATATATACATTAACATATATATAACATATACATAAATATGGCATTATGACCTTCGAATTTTAATGAATAACCACATAATGAAGCGTTACCCGTAAAGTCTTATGAAATAATTGTACCGATGGAATTCCTTTTGTATATGTGATTTTATAATACTCTAGCTTCGGTGTTCTGTAGTAATGATAACGTTGAGCTTTTCAAAGTTGCGTCAATATACACGCACGTAGACTCGTGTGTGTGTGCGTGTGTGTCGGTGTTTGTGGGTGTGGTGTTGTGTGTGTATGTGTATACTATATATATATATATATATAGAATATAATTTATATTATAATATATTATATACAATAATATATATGTATGTAGTATGTATGTATGTATTGTATAATATATAATATATATATATAACGATATATATATATATTTATATATATATATATATATCTATATTAATATATATAGATATATATATTATAATTATATATATATATAGGATATATACACGTGTGTGTATAGTGCACTTATTCAAAAGATTGTGCAGTACGTGGCTGAAATTTTTCAAGATAAAAGATACAATCAATGTTTTAGAGAGAAAGAGAGAGAGAGAGATATGGGGGTGGGCGGGAGGGGTACGGAATGGAAAAAAAATGAAATTTAGAGGTCGGAAAAAATAAACATTCACTTTATCGCTATGTTCCCTTTATTTCTTTGAAGCCAGAGACCGAGAGCTGGCTGCAGATTTCTGTAATGGTTGAATTGAATTGAATATGGAATTTAGGCCAAAGGCAAAGCACTGGGACCTATGAGGCCACTCAGCGCTGAAATGGAAACTGACAGTAAAAGGGTTGATAGGTGTAACAGGAGGAAAACCTCAAAGCAGTTGCACTATAACGCAATTGTTAGGAGAGGGTGGACAAAGTAAGATGGAAGGAAAGAGAATATGAAAGGAGGTACAGCAGAAGGAACGAAAGGGGTTGCAGCTAGTGGTAGAGGGCACGCTGCAGAGAACAGTGCACCGCATGAGGTGCACTGACAGCACAATCCCCCCAACGGGGATTTCTATGATGGTGCACGAGTCTTGAAAGGCAGGAAGGTTGGGAGGTGAAGGAGGAAATCCAGTATGAGTGGAAGACTTATGAGGGATTCTGACCTTCAAAAGTGCACAACACTGGTATGTTGTTTGGGCAGTTTTTTTTTTTTTTTTTTTTTTTTTTTTTTATCTGGCTTGCTTCTTTAGTTGATGAAGTTTCTGGTGTGGTCATATTTAATGTTTGTCCAAACTTTTATATAACCATAATATATATACTTATATATATATATATATATATATATAGATATATATATATTTATATACATATATATATATAATATATATATATAATATATATATATCATATTACACACACACACACACACACACACACACACATATATATATTATATATATATATATATATATATATATATATATATATATATATATATATGTTAACTGCCATAGTGTGCTAGCAGGTTCGAAAGTGGATAGCCTTGAATTCAAGAAACCGCAAAGCAAGTGACAGAATTCCCGCAAGAACAAAAGGAATGAAAATTGATTTAAAAAGACGCGCGGCATGCCTTATAAATAAAGGAGACGGATTTTTTTCTTTAAACTATGAGCATGAAGGTGATCAACAACTATGCGAATGAATGCAAAACTAATGAAAATCTTTAAGTGCCATCTTTCGGTGGAAGTAAACTTCGCCTCTCTCTCTCTCTCTCTCTCTCTCTCCTCTCTCTCTCTCTCGTCTCTCCTCTCTCTCTCTCTCTCTCTTAATCTCTCTCTCTCTCTCTCTCTCTCATGAACTGACAAGTTAAAGGTAAATTTCCCGAGAAAAGAAAACACGTAACGTTTCATTCTTAAGCATAGCTATTTTTCTTAGCAATTACTCTGTTCCTAAATGATTGTTTGATTTTACTTTATAAACTAACATCACAGTTATTAAGGTCATCAACGCCACGTCCATAAATGTATATATGCCAAGCAGTGAAAACAACAGAAAGAGAGGCACTACATATGGTCTAAAATTCAATTGAAAATGAATATTTAAATACTAGAAAAGAGCAACCATACAGTACAACGGAGATTATTTCGGTTCTATTGTCCTTTCGTTGGTATTTACGTACAATATTTTATGGGAATTTTTGCGAACGTTTGACCGAAGGTTTGCCACTTGGCTGCCGACGAGTGATTGGCCTCCGAGAAAAATAGGAATGAAATATTTTGTAAAACGGACCTATTAATAGACGGGTGAAATGATCAGCCTTGGCGGAGTTTGACGGTCTCCCGTCGCTTGTTTCACACCAGTATATTCTACATCCTGGTGGTTTGCTACAGGTTCTTTCATTAATTAAGGATGTGTTTGTACGTCTTGAATAATGATGATGATCCTTCTGTAAGTATTTTTTCTTCCTGAGGTGTCTTCCAGTTTAAAATCGCTGCGAACAAGTGTCTTATTGTCGCGGTTGGATTATGATAGTTTTAGTCATGCGTCAGTAAGAAATCTTGCTCTTACAAAAAAAAAAAAAAAAAAAACGCACTTCTTTAGCTGCTGCTACTTTTTGCTGATTGACATAACCTTCCATCATTCATAAGCCAGGTCCTAACGCTTCTTTCGAGGTTGAGCCACACTTTTTTTTTTTATCCTTTACCTCCTTCTCTTTTTAGGTTACGTCGGTAATGAGTTAGATAAGGGCACAGGATACCCGCCCCACTGGCCTCTGCATAGAAGTAAGTTACTGTTGCGGGAGGTAACGAGTGGCAGTGAGGCTCAAGACTGTGAGTGAGTGAATATCTGATGCCTAAGTCTTGTGACTGATATCTAAATTAAGTTCCAAACAAAGTAACAATTTTGTAAGATAGGAATTACATTAGGAATTATGAAAAAACATTTGAAGGTTACCTGTTGAAAAATCATGCCCTTACTTATTTTTTATTTTCCCCGCGGAAGACATCCGACATCGATTTTAATTTCCTGAAATTTGTCTTCCATTTCACTTTCCTCCAAGTTGCTCATCTCAAGGTTTGTAAAACTTTATCCTCCTCTTTTCACCAAAGCAACTCCCGTTTTCCTTTTAGAGGAAGCCTTACCCAAGCACGTTGGCGCCTACATTCCAAGAAGTAATCAATTCTGGTGGGATAATTGATCACATCCTACTTGGTGGCAAGTTTGACAACTGAATGTTTAAATCAAACAAAAAGTTTGAAAACTTGGCGCCAAGTCTGACAACTAAATGTTTAAATAAAACACATTTTTTTTAAAACTTGGTGGCAAGTTTGACGACTAAATGTTTAAATATTTTTTTTTAAACTTAGTGGCAAGTTTGACGACTAAATGTTTAAATAACACAAAAAGTTTAAAAACTTGGTGGCAAGTTTGACGGCTAAATGTTTAAATAATTTTTTAAAAACTTAGTGGCAAGTTTGACGACTAAATGTTTAAATCAAACAATTTTTTTTTTTTTTTTTTAACTTGGTGGCAACTTTGACGACAAAGTGCCAAAGCAAAAAGTTGGGAAACCGCTTCATTTAGTACAAAATTTTCATTCACTATAGAACCAATTCAAATATTTCACCAACAACTGACATATCTAAAATGGATTTCAGGTAACGAAAAAACAGACATGGGGTCAAAGCGACAAGGATTCGTTTTTAGGTCGGTAGCAGTTTTCGGCATATCGTGTCTTTTATTCATCACTTCGCTGGTATCGTGTCGCCCTCAGACCCAGGACTTGTTTTGTAAGTATTTGGGAGGTCTTAGAATACAGAAACACACACACACACACACACACAATATATATATATATATATATATATATATATATATATATATATATATAATATCCATACCTATCTACATAAAATTTTTAACACAAGTATGTTTGACTAATAATAGATATTTCTTTCAATAGCTCAGTTGTGCCTTTCACTTTAAAACTTTACCTCATATATATATATATATATATATAATATATATATATATATATATATATATGTGTGTGTGTGTGTGTGTGTGTGTATATTATTATGTATGTATTAATTATATACTATAATATATATATATATCTATATATATATATATATATATAGAGAGAGAGAGAGAGAGAGAGAGAGAGAGAGAGAGAGAGAGAGAGAGAGAGAGTTCAGGATTACGTTACTCGAGCTACGGGAGCATTTTCTTTTAAACTTGAAGTGGTTGCGGATGATGATTTATATCTTCTCTTTTCCCCCAGACAAGCCAGGGAAATGCCCCAACACAACGGGAATCATAGGCCTATGTATGAGGAGTGAGTACAACTGCAACTCGGATGACGAATGCTTAGGGCACCAAAAATGCTGCCCTTACGGGTGTCTGAGGGAGTGCTCAATGCCGGGTGAGTCAAGTTTTATAACTGCGACTTTTGTAGAACATAGAGATGAAAATACCAGTTTCAGGTGTCCTGAACCTTTCCTCAAACCTGCCGTGCAAGTTTATGCTCTCTCTCACCCTCCTGATAGTCTCAGGACCGGGTAAATGTGGGACAGTTGAGCTAAATGTTGCCTCTCGCTTCTAGAGGGGAAAAAAAAAAATCTCTAGTTGATATTGTAACAAGCTTTATCGTTGCGCTAGAGATCAGCTTGGCCAAAATTCATAAAACGTTACAAATTTAGTTGGCCAGTTAAGGCTTAGCCGGCTGCTAAATCCTTAGTAACTCTACGTAGAAGCCCACTAAATTTGTATTCATAAAACCTTGTTAACAACCTTGCCCAATAGTTGCCGGCTAGTTAGCAATTTCCTGACTTTAGTGGTACCTATTATTCCTTCCATACGATACGCTGGGGATCGAGACCTTGAACGAGGTAGGGGATTTGTTTGCAGTTGTTGTTTGTAATACGTATCTATAGTAATGAGTAAAAACGCCAAAGAAAATCCAATTATTCCCAAGAAGAGTCTTTTCTTAGTTGATAAATACGAAAAGTTTAAGGATGTCATCTACGCTGAGCACGAAGACGTTAATAATAATAATAATAATAATAATAATAATAATAATAATAATAATAATAATAATAATAATAATAATAAAGGCATGGGATTCAGCGAATCCCAATACTGCCTTACTGGAAGCCAAGAAAAGTAAGAAGTTGGCAGGAGGCGGCAAACCTGATGAACCCAATGCTGCTCACCAAAGATCCTCGGAGGAGGAGGAGGAGGAGGAGGAGGAGGAGGAGGAGGAGGAGGAGGAGGAGGAGGAGGAGGAGGAGGAGGAGAGGAGGAGGAGGAGGAGGAGCACCCCATGCAGGTTTGACAGGTATGACGGGAGGAATAGAATTGGCTGCTGGGGAATCAGTCCACAAAGATGTAGAAGAGTCTATCCTACATGATTATGATGGTGAGCAAATTAGATATCCATGATGCACTGTGCACTTTATAATGAAAAGGTTACCCTTTTTTCTTCATTGCGGTTTTGTTACAGAATATTGAGGGATTATATGTAGTGAACAGGGATACCTGGTTCAGCCATAATTGTAAGTAGTATATATCAAATGATACCATATATAAAACCAATGAACTTTTTATTAGATTCAAACGTTAAAGTAAATTGATATTGTGGTGAATTTTTACAACAGTTCCAACTCCGTTTTTCTTAAGTAGTTATGTATTTTCTTGTGCGCTTTAATTTTTTTCCCTTATGTATTAATATCATAAACATTCAGAACACATTAAAACACAAATACATAATTATTATTAAGAAAAACTGAGTTGGAACTGTTGTAAAAATAAGCTTCCGGAGTTATTCATTTGTTCATTGTTTAGTAGTATTATGTACAGCCCTTTACAGTTATGATCCCTTCTCTGGCGGGCCCTTGTACGTTTTCTAAATAAGTTGCTTCTTATATATTTCATAATAATTGTCTTTTAGTGTTTTTTCATCAGTATCGTAGCTCTGAAAAATAGGAGAGTCGGGTTCTTTTTTAAATTTGCTGTCTTCTTGTATGAACTTCACTTCAGGCGGTATTTTGTTGCATAGTCTTGGTGTTCAATGCTCAAATGCTCTCTCTCACATGACCTACAATTTGTTCTAGGTTCAACTAGCCTAAATGCTTCACTTGCATATGTGATCATAATATTCATTTCAGGGCTAAAGAAACTTATTCAGTTTCTTAAATATGTGGGTTCCCGATATTTTAGTGTTTTAGACTGTATGAAGTATTTTGTATTCTATTCTTGCTATTACTGGGAGCCAATGTAGCTCGATGAGTGCCGGGGTTATTCTGACACGGTAACGTAATCCTCTTAATAACCTGGCGGCTCTATTCTGTACTCCTTGCAATTTTCTCTGTAGGTAGTTAGGAAGACGTACCATACTACGGTCACCGTATAGTATATAACGTTGCAGTTGTCAATCCTCGAAAGTATTTGGTTACAAATTACTGTTTTCAAAGTATCTTCGTTTAAATATTTTCTGATAAATGCAATATTTCTAATTTGATAGTTTCAGTTTTTTACAATATGCAATATATGATTTTCATCGATATTTTATTGTCAATTGATACTCCTAAGTTTCTCACGGCCGCTACAGTGTTTACGGATGACGAGCCAATAGTTTTTCTTTTGAAGTGTTCATATTTTCATAGTGCACTATCAGATCCAAATGGCACACACTCAGTTTTATCTTCATTGAGTTTTAATTTCTTCGGCGACATCCATTTTTATATCTTTCATTATTGCATCAATTTTACTAATGGCATCTTCTACCATTTTAAGAGGAAAATAGAACCGAGTATCATCAGCATACACTTTATTACTAACTTTGTGCTTGTCTAGGATTCTAGATAATTCAGTTGTGTAAATGCCAACTAGCAGTGGATCCATGACGCTGACTTGAGGCGCTCGTCTAGTTAGGCCTTTCATTTCTGATTTCACATTTCTTATAACCACTGTAACCTTCCTGTTTTCTGAGTAGCTTTTGTACCATTTGAGTACATCATCTTCAATGGCTGCTGCTCTCAGGTCTTTAAGCAGCAGATATGGTCAACTGTGTCAAATGCTGCACTTAGGTCGAGCATAACCAGAATACCACATTTTCCACTTGCCATAATTTTTATCATATTTCACGTGCTTCCATGTTTGTTCGTGAACTACCGTTTCTGTAAGTTTTGAGAAGTATGATAGGTTCGATATTGGCCTATGGAAGCTATGATTTTCTTTATCACCTTTTCCTTTTTAATCCAGCTTTACACAAGCAAGCTTTTCACTGTTTTGGAAGGTGCTAAACTCATTTGGACAATGTCAAAATATAGCTCCCACAACTGATTAAAGTTTTTTGCCCCTTTCAAGTCGCTTATGAGAAACGGGTAATTTCCACAGTAGGTGTTTTATGCTTTTCTCGCGGTTTTTTGTTTTTTCGAAGTCATTTATGTTCAGTTCTTCAAACTTACTGAATTTGCTGCTACTCATTATGATCACGGGGAGATCAGAATGGAACTCTATTCTAAACTATAATAGATTTTTTCAGTTTTTTCTTCAAAGTAGTTCACAAATTTATCAGCCAGGTTCTTGAGGTCACTATTTACATCAGGTAGAACTTTTTCTTTCTTGAGTCCTAATATTCCAGCTAAATTATAGTGGATTTTTCATAATTTCTCTCTTCACTAAATATTCAATTGTAATATATTTTCTTGGTTTTCATAATCAAGTCGTTGTACTGATTTCTGGCTGCTTTATACAGTGACCAATTTTAATTTCTTCTTAATTTTTTTCTTTTCAGTAGATCTTCCATTTTTATATTCTTTTTCTTAGCTTCAAATAATTCACTGTTAAACCATTTGGTATTTTCTTTAACTATTATTTGCCTTGTCACTTCTGGACATTTATCGTTGTAGTTTGATGCTAATATACTTTTGCTGTAGTTTGTAAAATAACTTACTCATGCCTGGTCACCTGTCAAATTACACTTGCACTCCTGGCTTGTTTCTCTTATTCTCTTTATGCTCTCAACAAGAAATTTATCTGCTTTAATGTTGGTTTTGTTTCTGTTAGTAATAGTTTATGTATTGGCGATATCACGCATCCAGGCTCAATTTGTCACTCACAATGTCATTGTTTTTGTTTGTGTGTATGGTGATTTTACGTTGCATGGAACCAGTGGTTATTCATTAGCAACGGGACCAACGGCTTTAAGTGACTTCGAACCTCGTCGAGAGTGGACTTCTATCACCAGAAATACACATATCTGACCCCTCAATGGAATGCCCGAGAATTGAACTCGCGGCCACAGAGGTGGCCGGCCAAGACAATACCGATCACGCCACTGAGGCGCTTTTTGTTTAGCATTAATAAGTCGATGGTATGGTCCAATCACGGTCCAGACAGACAGATCTGGACCGTGGGTCCAATAATGATGTCGGTTTCCTCGCAACATTTACAAGATCGTGGCTTTCAAGTAACTATAAATTCTTTAACATAATTGTCATCATTATTTTCTAAACGCAGGTTTAAGTCACCACAAATCACTATAATTTTTGTTATCAGATAACAAGTTTAGGAAGTCACTGTTTTGATCTAGGAATGCTCTCTTGCTTGTGCTTGGTGGTTTGTAAACTGTTATCATTTGTATGTTTATTTATATGTGTAATTTTAGTGTTGATATATTAAAATGCATTGAACACATTTTGGTTCATTATGGATACTTTGTACAATTTTTTTTAACAAAGATTCCCACTCCACCACCTTTTTTGTTTTATCTCAATACATGGTAAAACTTGTGAGTCCCTGGCGTCATTTCGTTTATTTTTAGCCAAGTCTCCGTTAGCATACATATATATCTAGATCGTGATCATTTATAAGATTCTATTAATGTTGGTCTTATTTCCTACGAATTGAATGTTTATTAAATTATCAGACCATCAACTCGTAGCTTCATAGACTGACAATGAACATAGAATATTTGAAATCTTAAAACCCAGTTCATAATAAAAGTCAGCTTTAACGGATATAAATAACTAATATATAAAATGTTTCTGACGTGGTTACGCAATCCATATTGTGACACTCAACAGAAATACCTTTTGGAAGCCTCCAAACCCCCGGAGGTTCATGAACCTCAGATTAAGAACCCCTGAATGTGGAATTTTGCCCTTTCCTGAAACAATTAACCTGCATCTGTTAGTCTTCATTTGACAAATAAATCCAACGGCACATTTGTTAATGTTAAAATTGTCAAACGAAATTTCTGTACATTAAGATTTATAATAGATTTTTGTAACTTTCACGTAACGTTGGGTTTCATGTTGATCCAATTTTCGATTTATGGCTCCCAGTATTTTTCTTTTTATCTGGAAGCTCATGGCGGCCTACAATAAATCTAGTCCCGCCGGACAAGTGGCCTTTTCCTAGGTAATTAAAGTATAAATGGTTTGCATAATATAAGGAATGTTTATTTTAATTTTGCGTAATATAAGGAATGTTTATTTAAATAAATTAAAAAAACAACTGATTGATGCAATCTTTTTTTCATTCTCTGAACAAATCATTCAATAATTCTCTCATACTTTGAATAACCTGGTCACGGCATCATCAATGAACGTTAAGAGAACGTCTAAAGTTACAAATATCACCAGCACCAAAATGCAAAACCCGTTATGTCAGAATCTATTTCCCAACTCCATTTGTTTTTAATTAACAGTAATTGAAAGCTGTTGCGTGGTCTTCACTGAAGTTGCTGTAAACAATGTGAAGCTTACTAAGCATAATTACCATGATGTTAACTCGGCGAGTCTCATCAGCCAATATACTGCTGCCAGTAAATACAGTCATATACAAGTACGTATATGAGGGCGCCCTAAATGTCCTCCTCCTCACTCCCCCTCCTCTCTCTCTCTCTCTCTCTCTCTCTCTCTCTCTCTCTCTCTCTCTCTCTCTCTCTCTCGATGCATGAATATAGCTGGTCTACTTTTAGTTATGTTTTGCTTGCTAATGATGTCTTCTCCATTTGTATTACATTAGTATAAATAATCATAAGCGTGTTCAATTTCCTAAAGGCTATAGCCCGCAAAACCAAGCATTTTATGTCTTGTGTCGGAAGAACATTGCTAGTGATCGATAAACGTAATAATAATAATAACAGTAATAAGGTATTTAGCGCAATATAATCATATCATAAAATTTTATCTGTGTCCTATCTCGTGAAAGCTCTTGAAACAAGTTCATGGCTAATTTTACTTTGTACCAAGAGAGTATCTGCAAATTGTACCTACTCATAGCATCTTGTTTTTATGTTGCAGGAGACAAAATAGTGTACTGCCCCGACTGGTGCAGTAACAAAGAGGACTACATGTGTGGGGACGATGGAAAGACGTACCTCAACCCTTGCCATCTTCAGTATGCCGTTTGCACAGAAAATCCTGCGCTGACTAAGGCCTATTCCGGAGCCTGCAGAGGTTGACTTTCTTCTTCTGCTAAAGCTCTTCGTTAACTTCTGTTATCTCTGTTGCTTACACACACACACACACACACACATCACGTGAATAACTTGATCACGAAACATGAGACGTGATGCTATTGTATAAATAAAAGTAATCCCACGGAGGAAAGTGAAAAACGAGAACTGCCTGAGATCTTTAGGCCTTAACGACCCTTTACTAAAGTCTTGCCTTTAGTAATGGGTCGTTACGACCGAAATATCTTATTTTCACTTTCCTCCGTGGCATCACCTTTATTTATATAACTACGCGTGTAAATAAGCGTATGGGTGGCCACCTATTTAAATGCTGATAGAGTATATTTTGATATTAAATCCTATTGACGTTCTTGTGTATTGTTACAGTAATTGCAATAAACATTGGTGAGAAGTCTTATGCTTACTATATTGTCTATTGTAAAAATAAATAAAAAGAATTGAAAGTATTTCAAGATTTCTGTTAATGCTGCTGACCTGATGTTATGAGGAATATGAAACAAGAGGATTTCCAATCGGCACTTAAATGGAGGATAAAATTTCTCATAAAGCATCGCAGAGAGAGAGAGAGAGAGAGGAGAGAGAGAGAGAGAGAGAGAGAGAGAGAGAGAGAGAGAGAGATTTTGACTATGATGGTAATCATTAAAAATATTACAAAGTCGTTAAGATAGAAACTAGACAAAACAACCTACCTTTCGCAGTGATATTTCATACTGTATAGCCATTGTATATTTTCGTGTCAGGTCAGCTGGGGGTAAAGGTCGAAAATTTAAAACTTACAGGGTACTGAAGTGACAAAAAGGGCGAGAATAACTAGTACCCCCTCCACCCCCCAATCACCTGGAGAGAGAGAGAGAGAGAGAAGAGAGAGAGAGGAGAGAGAGAGAGAGAGAGAGAGAGAGATAATTCATTAAAACAGAAGTAGATCTAGTTAGGAATTGTAAAGTTATCCCAAGTGACCCCGTGGCCCCCAACATATGCTCCTTTGTATGGATTTGAAGATGAAAAGAGAAAGAAAAACGAAAACGAATGGGGGTAAAGAAAATCAAGAGGTATAAATTGTTAGGGAGAGATAATGATAAGAAGACAGAGTTCAGGAGAAGAGTGCTGGGGAGAGGTTGGTCTGGCCATAGAAGATGTGGGAGAATGGTGGAGGCATAATGCATTCAGTGAGTTACGATGAAATCAAATGGAAAGGGATATTATGGGGAAACATTCTGGAATAGTTATGGAGGAAAAGGCGAGCTGGTGGTTGGGGGGAGGAGGAGGGGGGAAGGAGGTGGGGAAGTAGTGAAGGGTAAAAGGGAGGCAAAGAAGAGATTTGAAGAGTCACAGCTGTAGGAGGACAGAGAAAGAAACAAAGAAGTAAAAAGGGTGGTGGCTCAAGCTAAGGAAAGGGCATATGAAGAGGTTTATAATGAACTGGAAACTAAGGAAGGGTTGAGTAAGATGCTCAAACTATCAAAAGAACGAAAGGCATCACCCATATTAAGCAAATGAAAGATAGAAATGTTACGGTCATAAAAAAGGAAGAAGACATCCTGAAAGGATAGAAAGAGTATTTCGAGCAACTCCTGAATGAAAAAAAAAAAAAAAACCCAAAAAAAAAATGAGACTTGTAAGAGAGGATGGACAAGTAAACATGGGAATGATAATGGGGATCTCTAGGGATGAAGTAATACTAGCCTTAAAAAGAATGAGGAATGGAAAGGCAACAGGACCTGACTTAATCCCAGTCGAAGTTTGGAAAGCCTTAGGAGAGGAAGGGTAAACATCTTGTATGATCTTACGGTGAAAATATTTGAACAGGAAAAGATACCAGAAGAATGGCGGGAAAGCATATTGATAGCTATATTTAAAGGTAAAGGTGATGTCTAGGACTGCAGTTATTATATAGAGGTACCGAACTATAGTCTCACACGTTGAAGATTTTGGAAAAATAATAGATGGCAGTCTGAGAGAGGAAGTGAGAATAGGGAAGGAACAGTTAGGTGGAATATTTTGCAAAAGGCAGCTCATGGAGAAATTCAGAGAAAAACAACGAGATCTACATCTGGTGTTCATACAACTTGAAAAGGCCTATGACAGTGTGCCAAGGCAAGAAATATGGAGATGTTTGAGGGAGAAGGAAAAGTATGTCAGAATTATTCAGATGTACAGGAATGTGTATATTAGAGTGAGAAGCAGTACTGCCAAACCTGGGGGAATTCCCGCAGATCTGGGGAAACTAGGGATCGTCTTGGGGAATGGGGGAATTTGGCAAAAATTGTTGATAATCTGGGGGAATTAAGCAATAAGATGAATATATCGCTTAAATTACGTTATTTTTAAGAGATAACCTACAGTTTTGAAATGGATGTTAAATAATCTAAATATAAAATTCTCAACGAAGAATGGTACATACTATTTAGGAAATGAATGCAGTCGAAACGAGTATCGAACGCGTCCAACCTGTGATTCTATCGTGTTTACCACATTCCACAGCGTGTGTAGAGCGCATATTTTCACAAGTTAACAACATTAAAACTAGATAAACTAATTCATTAAAAGCACAAACAGTAGATGATAGAATTTTGGCCTAACAATCAATCACGAAAAACAATTCAGTCTGTACTAATTGAGAACCAAGCAAGGCATTAATTAGTGATGTAGAAAGGGGAATAACAAGTGCCAAGTACATTAAACGTATGAAAGAAAATAATATAACAATGAATTTAGAGGCAGAAGAAGAGCAGGAATAGCACTTGGATTAACCATTGATATGTAGGCCTAAACGATTAAAACATACTTCATTTAACTAAATGTTAGTTTTATTACAATCTGAGGGATCTCAGTTGAATCTGGGGGAATTTTCACTGAGGTCCTGGGAAAAACTGAAAAATTTAATTGGCAGCACTGGTGAGAAGCAGTGTTGGAGGGAGAGATTGATTTGAGATAGGAGTTGGATTACACCAGAAGTCGGCACTTAGACCATTCATCTTCAACATCATGATGGATGCAATGACCAAGGATGTTAGAGAAGCAGTGCCATGGTGCATGTTATACGCAGATGACTTTGTGTTGTGTACAGAAAGGAGGGAGGATGGAGAGGTGGGGAGCAGCAAGAAGAGAGGAATGAGATAAGCAGATAAAAAAAAACGAATAATTGTGTTGCAGCATTACTGGGGATGGTGGAAATAGCATAAGATTGGGCGGAAGAAATAAACAGTACAGAAATTCAAGTACTTGGGGTCCATATTAAAGGATAGTGGAAGCATGGACCAAGAGGTGAGACATCGAATTTAGGCAGGGTGGAATAACTAACTGGAGGTCTGCATCAGGGGTCTTCTGTGACAAGAAGGTTCCTCTGGAATTGAAGGGAAAGTTTCATAGGACGGTGGTCAGACCAGCAATGTTATATGGAACAGAAACAGAAAGTATGAGGAAACAGAGAAGATGGATGTAGCAGAAATGAGAATGTTGAGATGGATGTCGGGAGTAACAAGGGAAGATAAAAATAAATGGGTATATAAGAGGATTGACAAAGGAAGTTGAAATATCAAAGAAAATACAGGAGGGAAAGCTTCGATGGTATGCACACCTGTTACGAAGAGTGGAACATCATGTTGGAAGACATACGATGGAAATGGAATTGCGGGGTACAAGGAAGAAGGGAAGACCATGAAAGAGACGGCGTGATTGTGTAGGGGAAGATATGTTATGGAAAAGTATTAACGAGAACGATGCACAGGACAGAAATCGATGGTAGACCACTTATTCATAACGGCGACCCCATATAAAAAAAGCCGGGAAGAAGAAGATTTAGAGTAAATTACATAATCTCTTGTGGATATGCTCCCGAAGCATTCATAGGATTGAGCTTGGTCGAGATTCATATCTGTGATGAATCCAGATAAATACTCATATCTAGGATGGATCCATATAAGGAGACATCTTGGATGGATCCGGAAAAGGATCCATATCTAAGATGGATCTATATCCAGAAGAATGTGGAGCTAGATCCTGATGCGCACATAGATGGATCAAGATGCATTCTGGCCAAATCTGACAGAAAGAGGAAGGTTAAGCATGAGGTTATTGAGTATTGACCCTAACATTAACGATGTGAAAGGGAGAGGACGGATAAGGCCCACCCACCCTAGAGAAGAAAGAGATGCCTAATTGGCATCATTGCAATTAAAGTCATTGCTATCCAAGCTTCATGGTCGTTTGTAAACATCAATCATGACACTTTCTGAGACATGCCAAATTGCTAATTATTTGAAATAATATTACGCCCCCGCCTTCTCTTGTCATAGATTGTTGCCAAGACTTTAATGTCAATCAACCCCCACCCCCCGTCTCTCTCTCTCTCTCTCTCTCTCTCTCTCGTGAGTCGTAGGTACAGTACCAATACATACTGAAGGGACGAACTGCCTTATTTAACTATGCATTACTTTCTCTCTCTCTCTCTCTCTCTCTCTCTCTCTCTCTCTCGTGACTCGTAGGTACAGTACCAATACATACTGACGAACTGCTTATTTATCTATGCATTACTTTACTTGGATAAGTTCAATTATTCAATTTTATTAACGATGTGTGTGAGAGAGAGAGAGAGAGAGAGAGAACCAATACATACTGACGAACTGCTTATTTATCTATGCATTACTTTACTTGGATAAGTTCAATTATTCAGTTTTATTAACCATGAGAGAGAGAGAGAGAGAGAGAGAGAGAGAGAGAGAGAGTAGAGAGAGAGAGAGAGAGAGAGAGAGATAGAGAGAGAGAGAGAGAGAGAGAGAGAAGAGAGAGAGAGAGATGAGAGAGAGAGAGAGAGAGAGAGAGAGAGAGAGAGAGAGAGTAGGATGTGGTCATCGCATAAGCTGCCTGGTTTTCATTATGCAAACATCTCACAAACGACGTATAATTAGCGAAAGAATGTTGTATTCTCGTGCATTGAAAGAGGCGGAGCCATGAGATTAAGCGCTGAGATAAGAGGCTACGGCGACTACACAGTTACAGAGTTACAGACTCGTTCCCGACCTTGGAGGTTGAACGGGTTTCTGTTGAATTTTGTCAAGATTCACGTGAACGGAGTGTGACCCGAACACTTTGCAACTAGAGGACCCCTGTTCTAGTCGTCCGTAGGGTAGTACGCAAGTCCATTATTCGCTGCTGTAACCTGCAACAGTATACCGGCACTAAAGAGGCTGAGTGACCTAGTTCTGTTGCTAAGTGACTTCTGTACATTGTACATTAGAGACAGACACCACCCCGTAGTCTGGACGAGAAATCGAGAATCATGGTCCCCTACATTGAGGTTCGTATAATGTAGCTATTATGAAGTCGAGTCTACGCATTACTATATACCTAGGTTACGTGTCTTACAAATTTTGTTTTGACAATTTGTCAACATCGCTGGGTTACCTCTATCACAGTACAACAGATATAAGAGTTAATTGCGAAATTCTAAACCCGGGAACTTCAAAAAATCATTTGGTAATCGACATCTGGAGTACTTGAGTAAAGCTTCCATAGGTCTGGGGTGCTGTAGGATAGGCAGGGTCACAAGGGTAACCGGGTAATCTGTAGTATTTGGATTACCTAGCCCCTTATGCGCTTGATATTTAACTTCGATTTCGCTTATTGTCTTTTATTAAATTAGAATTAATAAATAACCACTACCTACTCTAAAGTTGGAAACCAAGGTATTTTGGGTAGGGGAGAACAAAGAGTGAATTTGCTACTTATTAGGCTAGGTACTCCTATGTATGTAACCTAACCAAACAAGGCTATTGCATTCTACCTGGCTTGGGGGACGGGGATGGCAATCCTGGCCGCTAACCTTGGCCAATCTATGGTATTAGGTACCCCATATCTAAGTGAATTGGGGAGGGGGATTTGCCATTCTTTTGAGGACATTTAGGGTATTCTTAGTTTGTAATTTCCTATTGTGGTTTCCCATTATGTTTGGGCTTGTGTTGCAGTTTGTTAACGAAAAATTTGCCACCGAGATGCATGTCCATTAAATTTTCATGAAAACGTAGAATAAGATGCCTATGGCTCAAAATTCAGAATTTACCTATCCCTAACCAAAATACAAAATTTTCCAATGAAAGGACAGGTAAATCTAGGCTATTTATCCGCGGCAGCCTAGACTATGGCAGTTGCAGTTTTTCTATGCAGTTTTACCTACTGAACAAGAATTTTAAGTATATTTATTCGGACGACTGTAATTAACCCCCCAGGGGCCAGTATTAAACACGGCAAAATACATTGGACGGCCCCCAATCCCTAGTGGATGTCGTATCCACAGTTACGTTCCTTGCAGTCCGTGCGGACTGCTTCTGTAGAAATACCAAAGGACACATTTCTGATTACATTAGGTCAAAAGGATGTTTTAAACAAAATTGCAACAAAGAACTTTATTGCTAAAAGACATGGAAGTCATCGTATGAGACATACCTAGGTTATCATATCTGATGCACAGCAGTCATGATTAACAGGTGAAGTAAAAATACCACTTTACTGGTATAATAGAAGAATGGCTTAAATTTGACCTCTTACTTGGTACATCTAGCATTTACATTATGTCTAATTATAGGTTTAAAAGTAACATATAGCCTATCCTCTATAGAATGGGAAGTCGGGGAAGTGAGCGCCTCTTGACCAAGGCTACTGGCACTGCAGGGATAGGCAGAGAAAATATGTTATGACTAAAGCATTGTACCTAGTACTGAAAATTAACTTGTTCCGACACGGCATACAAACCTTCGGTCCTTTTACAATAGGAAGGTACTAGCGGCAGCTGGATAGGTCGTAAGCTTTCGAACAAGGGGTTCGGTAGTTAACTGCTTGTCCGACAGGCGCGCGCGCGCGACTGGGAGATAAACAAACCACTTTTGCTTTCGGCCTCACAGCGAGTGGACGTGTGTTCGACGCTCTCTGCCCCGCTTCTCGTCGTTTGCTTTCTTGAGATATGGTTGTGTTTGTGTATGAAAGAATTCATTGTAAGTACAATCATTTCTCTCTTTTCATAATATTGAAGTGTTTTGATTAATGATGGAATCTCCTCGCCTCGCTACCCCACGGAGACTATGCCCGGGTACCGAAGGGCGTAAATGCGGGAAGTTCCGCTCTTTCCTGGAGATAGACCTCATATTTTGTGTGCTCGGTGTCGGGGCGCGAATGCACCCGAGACCGAGCCATGTGATGTTTGCAATAATTGGTCGGAGGCGCAGTGGACTTTGTATGAGGGCAGGAAGAAGCGAAGGCCTGCAAAGGAGTCGTCGGAAAGCTCTCCCGCGACTCCTTTGGTGACGGACACTTCGTTTCTCTTTCCTGCCGCCCGCAACTCAACTTCCACGTATCGCGCCTTCCCCTTCGGGGGGGGTTTCTAGGTCCTTCTCCTCTCCTGACTTGTCGAGTGTGGAGGAGGGCGCTAGATACCCTGACGTCGAGTTGTACTCTGGTCCTCTATCCGTTCGTCTTCGCGCGAACGGGTAGAGGATCCCCCTAATCACCCGACTTTTGCCTCCTCAGGTGCGGTTGCCGCGAAGGATGACCTCGGACAGGTGTGGGCATCGTTGGGGCTGCAGGGCGTGCCGAGTGTCCAGGGGCTGCTCTACCATCTCGCTGGCTCCGTGGCGGTCACCCATGCTACGGTCACGACCACCACCACGACCCTTACCAACACCCGGCTACGCTTCACCTCCTCACCTGGTGTACACCCCGCACGCGGTCTCTGTGACACCCACTACAATCGGTGCAGGGGCCGGAGTCGCCGTAACCTCGGGGGAGTGTGATGCCGCCACCTGGGTTTGCCGTGCTGCCGCAGACCGGACTTCGTGTGCCACCCGAAGAGCTCGCCCCTGGGTGGAACCTCCCACCGGTACCTAGGATGTCTGTGCCGCTGGTCCGCCCATCTGGACCGCTTACACAGTCTGCCGTACCTGCCGTACCTGCCCAGCTGCTGTCCACGGACTGACGTTGACCACTGCTGCCGTTCCTGTACCTGCTCCTGCTGTCTCTTCTGCCGTTCCTGTGATGCCTGCACCTGCTGATGTTGTTCCTGTTCCTGGCGCCGCTGCTCCGATGCTGATCTGTTCGGACAGGTGCGTCCGGGCCCTGTTGCTTCGGCAACAGCAGCCCCGGCTCCGCTCTGGATGACAGATCTGACGTCGGTCTGAGGAGGTTGACGAAGAAGAAGAAGAAGAGGAGGAAGGTGTCGTCGTCGTCTTCATCGTCTTCTTCGTCGTCGTCGTCGTCTGCCGCCTCTTCCCCTTCTTCTTCTAAGGCTCCCCCGCCGCCAAGAAGAAGAAGGTCGCCTCCCCCCCCCCTAAGAAGTCTCCTTCGGGAACTTCTAAGGGCCCGTCTCGCTCTGGTGAGACGGGGGTTCTTCCGCTGGTCACCCTGCTCCTTCGGGGCAGGACCCGTCTCTTCTTCCGCAAGGAAGAAGACTACGGGGACCAGAGGAGTGCCGGCTAACACCGGCACTTCCTCACCTGCTGTCAGTGGTTCGGCCCACAGCAGCAGGGTCCGTCTCGGCCTCTCGTTCGCGAGAGGTACCGAGTGTTACGGTCGCCTAACAGCGCCGTACAGCCAAGAACCAGAACCTCTGAGTCCGCTCAGCGTCAGGTTCACGGCACGGAGCGGAAGACTGGTGACAGCCGCTCACGCGACTCTCACCAGACCAGCGCTCGCGCTCGCGGCGAGCAGCTGGCTACCCGGGCGGGGGGACGTGACGGTCCATGACCGGCCACGGGCTGAGGCTGGGAAGGGGTCCCCCCGTTCGCCGGCACCAGCCACGGCGGGGGTGGTACCAGCGAACTGACGCACCGTGAGGATACGCACCGATCTCACCGTGACAGTGGAGCTCGCCGGTCGCCTGACCGTCACTCTCACAGAGAGCGATCGGGTACGGCGACCAGCACCAGCTCTCTGACACACGAGACCGGGGCCGCTGTCTCGGTCCAGCCGTTCTCCACAGCGAGACGGCTCGACTAGGTCTGCAGCTCGATCGCCACCAGCGGGTTGGCGATCGCCTGCAGTCTTCCAAGCCCGCTGGTTCTGCCAGCGAGCGAGTAGGGAGCGTCAGGTCTGCCTCTCCCATACCTTCAACCTCCTCGGGTTACACCGGGAGGGGCGAGGTATTGAGGAGTGATCGTGAGGGGTGCGCCCTCAGGATCCCACCACGTCGTCGTACGTACCAGGCACGGTTTTCTCGGGCCAGCCAGGTCGTACGCACAGGTGCTTGGAGGAGACCGAGAGGGGTCTGTCGCTGTTCCTCCCCTTGAGGGAGGAGGGTCTCGGGAGATGCTCCTGTTTGAGGGACTGGACGGTCCGACTCCGCAGGACGCAGTCACTCCTGAGATCCAGAGGAACTTTGCCGAGGTTATTGCGCTGATTCGTCAGCACAACGACCTCGGGGAAGGATAAGCCGCTCCCACCATCCGAGCCCACGTCCCGGCTCGAGTCGTTCTGGGGCCCGAAGAGGGGGAACCCCAGACCGACGGTGGGTTTGCCGCGTTCTGAGCTTTGCGGACATCAGTGCTGGACCAGGTTGAATCGCTTGTCTCCGACAAGACGGTTCGCTCAAGTCTGGCAGGTCGAGCAAGCTGCTTCCACCTCCTCTGCTGCGACAGCGGCGTTTTTACGTGCATCCGAAGACCCGATGCCGCCCAAACAGGTGAACCCGGAGTTAGCCAGGCTGACTCCGGGTGTGTCTCTGCAGCAGCTCCTGTCCGGAGAAACCTGTGGTTCTCGCAGCAAGAGGCACTCGGCCTGGAATCTACCGCCATGGCAGCTTTCCAGGCCGTCTCCTGGCTAGATCTGTGGTCCCTCAACAGTATCTAAGGTCGCAGCCAACTCCGGGGGAATTTCCTCTCCCCGAAGATGACTCGGCCTTCAGGAGACTTTGCCAGTCTGGAGGAAGAGCCATCTCCTTCCTTGCCCACCAGACGGTGAACCTGTGGGCCAACCTGGTTCTCCGACGAAGGGACGCTGTCCTTACTCGGGTTTCCAGGGCGGCCGGGCGTGAAGCGGCGTTGGGACTTCGCAACGGACCTTTACGGAGTTCCACGTCTCTCTTCCCAGGAGAGATGGTGGACGCTGCGGTGGACAGATGGCGCACTGACGACAGTGACGTCTGGTTCACCAGGCAGTCTCGAAGGCTTCTGGGCAGCCTGGGACTGCGGCCAAGTTCTAAGAGCTCGGCTAGCGCTTCCTCGGTGGCTTAAGACGGTAGCTGCGTCGAAGCCCCGGGGAAAGACTGTCTTCATTCGACTTCTACCAAGGGGAGCCGTAACCAGCCCTCCTCCCAGCCCTCCTCCTCCCGTGGGAGGCTGCTGGGAAGAAGTCGAAGAAAGGGGGGAAACGCTAGGGACGGCGTTCCCCCTCACCTGCTGCCGGAAGTGGGGGGGGTGCCTGGCCAGCCATTGGGCAACTTGGCAGCGCTACGGCGCCGAGACTGGATTGTAGATGTCCTCGGGAGGGATATCTATTACCCTTCGAATCTCGGCACCCCCCCCCTCATCTCCAACCCGGTCCAACAGCAGTCGTACGTTCCAGGGTCATCGAAGGACGTAGCATTGAGACAGGAGATCAAGACCATGCTGGCAAGAGAGCTGTAGAAATCGTCACGGATCAGTCACCGGGCTTTTACAAAGTCCGACTCTTCCTGGTGGAAAAGTCTACGGAGGCTGGCGCCCCGGTGATAGATCTCTCTCCCTGAACCGGTTTGTTTCCGCCAGACCCGGTTCACGATGGAGACGGCACGCTCAGTGCTCGACTCCATCAGGGAGAACGATTTCATGCTTTCAGTGGACTTGAAGGATGCGTATTTCCAAATACCCATTCATCAGTCCTCCAGAAAGTACCTCCGCTTCATCCTCGACGGGACTGTGTACCAGTTCAGGGCACTTTGCTTCGGTCTCTCAACCGCCCCACAGGTGTTCACGCGAGTGTTCACTCTGGTGTCTGCTTGGGCCCATTCGCACGGGATACGTCTGATGAGGTATCTCGACGATTGGTTAGTCCTGGCGAGCTTCCGCTCGCAGTTGCTACAGGACAGGGATCGACTGCTCGAGTTCTTTCGCGATCTGGGATCGTTGTGAACTTCGAAAAGTCCGATCTCGAGCCAAGCAGAGGATGAAGTACCTGGGCATGCTGATCGACACGGTAGCAGGGCGAGTCTTCCCCGCAGACTCGCGGATCAGCAGATTCAGGGAGGCAGCCAACCAGTTCCTGTCTCGGCAGGAACATGGTAGCTCAAGCGATGGCAAGTCGTGATCGGACACCTGTCGTCACTCGAGAAGTTAGTCCCTCACGGCGTCTTCACCCTGCGGTCTCTTCAGTGGAGACTAAAGGAGAGTTGGTCACAGGCGACGGATCCCCCAGCTTTCTTTCCAGTGTCACTGACACAGGAGGTGAGGCAGGACCTAGCCTGGTGGCTGGACGACAGGAACCTCTTAAGAGGAGTGCCTCTGCGCACTCCCCCCCCCGGACATGCAGCTGTTCTCAGACGCATCGACCGAGGGATGGGGCGCACACCTGGAGGAGTTGCTGACTTCAGGAGGTGTGGGACGAGAACGACAAGCACCTTCACATCAATGTACTGGAACTCAAGGCAGCGTTCCTCGCTCTCCAAGAGTTCCAGGACCGCTTGATGGGACACTCAGTGGTGTTGATGTGCGACAACACCACGGTGGTGGCCTACGTCAACAAACAGGGGGGCCTAGTGTCTCTCCCGTTGTACCAGTTGACTCGGCAGGTGCACGAGTGGGCCGTAGGCACACTCAATAGAGCTGTCGGCACGCTACATTCCAGGGAAGAGGAAGTTTAGTAGCAGACACGCTCAGCCGTCGGGATCAGGTGATAGGGACCGAATGGTCTCTACACCCAGGACGTGGCGGAAAGGCTCTTCGACCTGTGGGGGCGACCAGTCGTGGATCTGTTCGCCACCCGGCACAACAGGAAGCTCCAGGTGTTCTTCTCGGCCGTGCCGGACCCTGGGCAGCTGCAGAGGACGCTCTTCAACACCCGTGGGACAACCTCTTCGTCTATGCCTTTCCCCCGTTCAGCCTGATTCGCAAGGTGATCAGTCGAGCACTGGTCACCCGAATCTCAGGATGATCCTGGTGGCTCCCAAATGCCACAGGCCATTTGGTATCCGGACCTGCTGGCTCTTCTCGAGGAGAACGAGAGAGATTCCCCCTTGGCACAACCTTCTCGCCCAGCCACACGTCGAGCGGTACCACCGAGCAGTCCAGTCCCTACGTCTTCTTACGGCTGGCTGTTATCCACCATCTCTTGCGAACGAGAGGCTTTTCTCGTAGCGCAGCAACAGAGATGGCTGGAAACGTCCGTCAGTCCTCTGCAGCGGTGTACCAGGGAAGTGGGCCATCTTCTGTGGTTGGTGTCGTAGATGGGGTCTATCTCCTCTCAGAGCCACTCTTCAGCAGGTAGCGGATTTCCTCGTTTTTCTTCACCGAGAGAAGCTCCCTCTCAGTCCCCACAGTCAAAGGATACAGAGCCGCCTTGGCGCTCGTCCTGAAAACTGAGGGGATTGGACATCTCGAACTCGTTCGCAGATCTCCTTGCTTATGAGGAGCCTTCGAAAGGTCTTTGCCCACCCAGGGAACTCAGGCCCCCCAGGCCCCCTGCGTGGGATGTGACTCTCGTACTTAGGAGTCCTGACTCGAACGCCGTTCAGAGCCACTCCGAGAGTCTGTCAGACAGGGATCTGACCCTCAAGACCCTCTTCTTGCTGGCCCTGGCATCGGCGAAGAGAGTAGGGGAACTTCATGGTCTTTCCTATGATGTACGACACTCCAGGGGATGGGGATCCTGGACGCTCGATTTCGTCCCGAACTTCGTTGCGAAGACTCAGAAACCGTCGATCCCTGACGACAGGTTCGAGTCATTCACGATTCCCTCCCTAATGGACTTCACCGATAATGATGCGGATGAGATGCTGCTTTGTCCTGTGGGCGCTACGGCGCTATCTGAAGAGAACTCGACACCTCAGGGCTGGGCTGAGTGTCGACGCCTCTTCGTTAGCACCGGGGTCACCAAGAAAGAAGTTATCCAAGAACACTCTTTCATTCTGGCTGCGTGAGGTCATCAGGAGGGCGTATGAAGCTGATGGTAGTGACGACATCCGTACGTCCCGTCCGAGAGCTCACGAAGTCAGAAGTATTGGCCCCTCGTTGGCGTTTCGTAAGAACTTCTCCGTGGCGCAGGTCCTGAAGGCAGGGGTCTGGTCTAACCAGACTACCTTCCTTTACGTCCTTCTATACCTCGGGATATTGCCCACAGGTCCTTGGATACCTTTTCCTTGGGTACCCGTGGTGGCTGCTCAACAAGTTGTGTAGCTAACCCAGACCCTCGCAGGCTGAAACAGCATCGAGTCCTGGTGTGACTGTGTGGATGGATGTGTGAATGAGTGAGTGACTGGCTCCCTCTTCCCGTCTTTTCCTCCTCCTCTACCTGTGGGCAGAGGGCCACGGTCGTCACTACGCTGGATGAGGACGAGATGCAGGTGAGCTATATGACAGAGCCCCATCCTATCCCTTTCACTAGGGATAGGAGCAGAATATCCACCACTTCCTTCTACAAGGGGGGGAAGTGGATGCCTACAAGAGTCAAACCCATGACTTTATATTTGCTCCTGTACAGGAACAATTTCTTACATTGCTGGTACGAAGAGATACGCTTGCCTTCTCTCTTTAGTACTCGGTCCGAGGTCCTGACCATTGATCCTGCGGTTCACACCCCGATCAATCGGACAGAGGCTTGGATCCCTCCCTCGCTCTTTCGACCAGGGAGGCTTCCAAGGTTGGGCGAACACCAGTCTGTTCACAAAAGACTCAGATTCCTCCCACCAAGAAGTGAGTCTTCCTATTGTAAAAGGACCGAAGGTTTGTATGCCGTGTCGGAACAAATGACAATTTGTCCAAAATTGCATTTTTCCTAACTATACAAACCTGAGGTCCTTTTACACATAGCCCCACCTCATGCCACCCCTCACTCTGCAGTTTTTGCTTGGGCCAAAAGCAAAAGTGATTTGTTTATCTCCCAGTCGCGCGCGCGCGCCTGTCGGACAAGCAGTTAACTACCGAACCCCTTGTTCGAAAGCTTACGACCTATCCAGCTGCCGCTAGTACCTTCCTATTGTAAAAGGACCTCAGGTTTGTATAGTTAGGAAAAATGCAATTTTGGACAAATTGTCATTTTGGGTTACAAAAACCAGTACTTATGGAAAGATGACTGGTAGAAGATGATTGTCTTGAAGCTGTCTGGACAGATTAGCTTAGTTGTAAATAGGTACTGTATGCACTGTATATTTTATTTTATTTTCAGCATTCATTTCTTGTGAACTGCTTATTATTAAAACTAACCTAAGCTACCTAAAGGTTAGAAGTCTGATGACTATTTATACCAGCCACAAAAGTATATCTTAGTTTAACCAGATCAATGAACTGGTTAACAGCTCACCTAGGGCTGGCCTCTTGTTGATGAGTAACCAATTGGTTACTCATCAACAAGACCTACAGCTTATTGTGGGATCCGAACCACATCAAGAAATTAATTTCTATCGCCAGAAATTAATTCTCCTGATTCCTTGTTGGCAGAGCTGCGAATCGACCCCCGGACCCTTAGATCGGTAGTTGAGCATGTAACTGACTTGTCCAACGAGGAACTTATTTACCTGTTAGGTTTATCTGTGTAAACTTTACTAAGGCTTCCCATTGAAGTTCGTGTTTTGACAAAGCTAGTTTATGACATCAGTGAAGCACACTAGGTTATGACACCAGTATTTTAATTTTTAACCTAGTACAGTACCCTCAATAAATCTGTTTATTAAAATCAAATACAATGAAAAATATTACTGTTTGAGAAATTTGCTAAATGATAGTATTCTGAGAGAGAGGAAGTTTTTGAAAGATGAGTTATCCATCAAAAGAGTTATCCAGTGTTTAAAAACCTGATGGAGGCCTTAAGTCTGAGATGGTTTGAGGATGTGTTGAGAGGTAAGAAGGACAGTCTGTCAGAAAAATAGTAGATAAGGACCATGATTAAGATTAGTAGCGAGGCACAGAAATCACCATGGAGAAAGAGCATATACAACTTAGAACAGGTTTGATGACTGAATGCAAGCACTGGGTACAGGTTGTTATTCAAAGGACTAATGGAGAGCACTTTCAAAAATGGTAGTATGTACATCTAATGAATGAAACTCTAACAAAGGTAATTTTTGGCAGAGAATAGATGTCTTGATGTTTTAAATAAGTGTCAGTCAAGGGAGCTGAGCTAGAATGGCTATTTAACAGACAATTTGAGTACTATAAAATTATTTGTGTTTTGAGTCTAGAAAACTGACCAGCCCAGATAAATAATAGCAGCATTTGAACAATCACCACGAGACAAAACAGGTTCTGCCATAATTGGACTGGGAAGGCATGCAGAACAGAATGAAAGGAGATGGTGAAAAGGATTATGAAGTGGTTAATAATGATATCAAGACTAGCTAAGGCTTATGAATTTAGAAGCGCCTCAGTGGCGTGGTTGGTATGGTATTGGCGTCCCACCTCCATGGTTGCGGGTTCGATTCTCGGCCATTCCATTGTGGAGTGAGAGATGTGTATTTCTGGTGATAGAAGTTCACTCTCGACATGGTTCGGAAGTCACATAAAGCCGTTGGTCCCTTTGCTGAATAACCACTGGTTCCATGCAACGTAAAAGCACTATACAAACAAACAAACAATCAATGAATTTAGATACCTTGAAAGGAATTTGAAGAGTGAAATTTCAAGTACTTCTCAATGGTTTACATTTTGACAAAGTTTCATGACAAAACTTATCATTTTCTGTAGTAGCCAGAAAATTCAGGGCAATTGAGACTCAGCAGCTTAACATCAGAGCACAGGATCAAGTACTAATAAAGAAATTGTTTATGGTTTTTTCTGACAGTTAATGGATAACTTTTAGCATTTAGTCTTTTAAGGTGAAAATTCCTTCTATCGTAGCTGTTATTTCCATTGTCCCTAAATTATGGCAGTCCTTTAAAGAACTGTGTACGTATATGTTTTGACAAAATTTAATCATTGTTTTCTTGTGAATGATTTGCTTATAGTACTGTATGTACTGTATTTTGAAATTGAGTATTAACCATGCTTCATATTTCAGTTTTAAATTGCCTATTTGTTTTATTAAGAAAGAAATATAAATGAAGTCCTGTAAATTATGTTTTTTGCATGCATATATACTGTAGTAATTATTGCAATTTTTCAGATATCTGATAATTACATTGGATATGCCCTATCCAATTTTTGTGTCCCAAAACATTATGAAGAGGACCTTGAAAACATACTCATACCCTCTGGTATTATTCAAGACAGGTTAGTTTTGTAAATTTACCTACATACAGTAATACTTTGGGTTACGAACCGATTAGTATACGAATTTTTTAACTTACGAAGTGACGACCTCATTCTGGAATACGAATTTCGCTTGGAATACGAATGCGCGAATTTCCATCATGGGAGGCCGCCTGATTTGTTTACTCGTATGCGCATCGATGAGCGTGGGATCTGCGAACGCATTTTTTCGGCCAAAACTTAACGCCTGCTTTGTTTACATCGGATGAGCGTGGATCTGCGAACGCATTTTTTTTCGGCCAAAACTTAACGAGGGTCACGTGACTTCCTCCTACGCATCCATTGACCCGTTTTTAAAACCATAACTCTTTCAATATCTCGCTGGCGGTAAGATTGAACGCATCTGTCCGTGATACGCTCTCAAATTTGCTTAGTGATTTGCGCACGTGTTGTGTTTCCGTAATAGTGCTTATACATTACTATTACCCAAATACTAAAGACAATGGCTCCCAAGATGACGAAGGCAAGCAGCAAGAAGGAAAGCATAAGAAAGAAGGAGATGATTACAGTCGAAATGAAGAAGGAAATTATCCAAATGCATGATAAAGGCGAGGTCCCGTGAAAGACATTGCAGCATTCTTCAAGCGGATCGCAATCACGATCTGCACTATTTTGAAGAAAAAGGAAGAAATTAAAGCCAGTAAAGCATCAAAAGGTGTCACAGTATTGACGAAACAACGGCCTTATATTCTCGACGATGTAGAAAATTTGCTCATAGAAAAATATTTTTTCAAAATTGTGAAAGACAACATAGTGTTGCGTAAGCGTAAAATTAGTGATCATAGTGAACGGTGCTCTCTAGAGAAAGAACCAGAAAGTCTTCCAGAAGTGTTCACGGAGGGAGATTTCCCCCCCAAGCCCTAACCCTCTCCTCCTCACCCTTCCCCTCCTCCCGTCTCCGTCAAGCCAGCAGCCACACTCGCCAAAGGTAAAGTTCAGGTTTTACTGTGCATGCATATTAAATCTAGTGTTTATATTTAATTTCATTCTTCAATTTTATAATTTTATGTAATTCCTACACGAATTTTCAACCTTAGTGAACAAAAATAAATGGAAAAATATGAATTGAAATGGTTATTCATGGTCGGGTGGAACGCATTATTTGCTTTTTATAACATTCTTATGGGAAAATCCATTTGGGTTACGAATTTTTTAGGTTACGAAGCAGGTTCTGGAACGGATTAAATTCGTAACCCAAGGTATTACTGTATATTGAAATAGAATCTTGAAATTTCTAGTTTAAAAACTTTGCTGCACATCAGTTCTTGTTGAAATATTTGAGGGCCAAATTATCAAACTTATCTTGGTAACTGAATAAGAATTATTTTCCTGGTTTTTCAGCAAAGTTTATTTTTCGACAGAATTGAAAGACTAGCTCGTGATATTTTCCAAGATGTTAAAGATGAGCCTTTGACAACTGTTTGTGTTCTGAAGGGTGGCTATCGTTTCTGTACCGACCTTTTGGATAAAATCACAACCCTAAATCGTTATCATGGATCTGTTTCTGTGCCAGTAAATGTGGATTTCATCAGGCTGAAAAGCTATGAGGTAAGTTATTTTTTTTTGGAAAATATACTTTAATTCGTAAAGAAATCTTGTAGTAAAGAGATCTCCCCACCAGCCAGTGTAGCAGTAAAAAGTTAATAGCAGATACTATGCTAAAAATTCCAATACTCACCACTTAGTTAATTTTGGAGTTTAGAGCAATTTTTTAATTATGTCTTCCATTATGAATATTTGTTGACATTTAGGCTTACAGTTGTCAGTGGGGTTTCTTTTCACATGATTTTATAACTGCCGCATGATATGTATAGCTGAGTGATTTTTGTTTTTAATTACATTTCTTTTTATGTATCATTATGTGATGTTTTAAGTACTGTACAGTATGCAGTGTTAGAATATGTAAAAATATGTAAAGCTGCATTTTATGAAAAGCTTTATCTCAATTTATTCACAGAATGAATCATCTACTGGTGATATCCAAGTCATAGGTGGGGATAACTTGAAAGGACTCAAAGGTCAAAATGTTTTGGTAGTTGAAGACATTATAGATACTGGCCGAACGATGGAAAAGTTGTTATCCATACTAAAAGAAAATGAACCAAAAACTATCAGAGTTGCTTCCTTACTTGTCAAAAGGCGTCCAGGTTCAACAGGATACAGGCCTGATTGTAAGTATAATTGTAGTTCGTTGGTATTAAAGGGAACATCAGAGTTGTTCTTTGCTGAAAGGGATATTTTCTTTGCTACTTCTGTCAAACTTGACAGTCTAAATGGTGATTCAGTGAGTTCCACAGATGCTTTTACAAAATTTTGTGTATACACAACATTTAGTGTCGGTTATATGTTTTCATAGTAAACTTGCAGTTTCTCCCTCCTGCTTGCAGTTTCTCCCTCCTGGAGTATTTAATTTCTGCAATGTTCTAAAGGCAATGGAGATAACATTGATGCAGCTAAAGAAGCAGTCAGCTTACTGAGCAATCTCATGTACTGTACTGTAGATGTACTAGAAAGTAGCTAACTTTTTCAAAACTATTTTGAATAAATGACAAAGTAAATGAGAGAGCCAGTCTGATAGTTACAAATTAGATGTGATCAATCCCTATAAACTGTAATCACCACTGGCCATCGTAATTAAAAAGAAGTCACCAATCAGAAATGCTCAAAATTTTTGTTAAAAATAGACCACAGCCAAGTTAATACATGGATATTTAATGACATTTTACACTCCCAGTTGTCACGGGTAATGTATAATCCTTGCTGTAGGACTTGACGCTTTCTGAAATGTACTCTTTATTAAGGACATATACCCTTCACTTCAAAAATAAAACTCTTCAGCTGCTTTGTATAAACACTAGATGTATTTCTTTAACTGTAAAGTACTTGAAAAAATGGTCAGTGCAAAACTCGCATGATTTTTTTTGCAAGGTTCAAAATTAAAATTCTATCGTAGTCTGGGTCTTAAAATATCAAAGTTAGAATAATTAACATACTTAGAAGACTATGTTTCTATGGCTGTGAAAGTAGAATGACAACTATGGCTGTATTCTTTGATGTTAAAATGATATTTACAGTACAGTAGTACCTTGAGATACGAAAGGCTCTACTTACGAAAAACTCGAGATACGAAATACATACGAAAAGTTTTCAAGATACGAAAGGTTGTTGCTGTAAAGTCCCGAGACTCGCCCGGACCACGAGAACAATTTTAAAACTCCCGCGCCGCCAACTGAGTAAACTTGCCACCATCCTCCCACTCTCCCATTGGTTCCTGATGCTAGTCACCCCATAAGGTCCTGCTCTCCTATTGGTCAGCATCTACCCCTTGTGCTTTAAGTATTCTATTGGTAAAAGGATGCTGTAAATTGAAAAACATTCATGCAATAAATTTAATAAAAAATAAAAAACATTAGGTAAAGATAGAATAGAAATGAATGGTTATTATACTGTTTGGTAGTTTCAGTAGTTGAATAGAGATAATGAAAATTTATGGCTTACTGTGTAAAGTGATTGCTTGTCAATCGTTCGATACTCGTAAGTGCTGGATGTAAACAGACGTTTGGAAGCTTTTTTTTTTTTTTTTTATTATAGTTAATGGTTACTTAATAATTATTTGAAATGAGTACATGCAATACATTAAATAAAAAAATTGTGAATTAGATATCATAAAATATAAAATAAATCAGACTGCCAACAAATACGTATTTTTTAGAATTCTTCTTCTGTTTTATTATTACGTTACGTATACGTATGTTTCATTATAGTTGTCAGTAACTCGGTATCTCCATTAGGTAAAGATAGAATAAAGAATAGAAATGAATGGTTATTATACTGTTTGGTAGTTTCATTAGTTGAAGAGAGATACTAATGACAATTTATGGCTTACTGTGTGCTAGGAAAAATGATTGCTTGGCGCTCGTTCGATACTCGTAAGACGGGTAAGAGCTGAATGTAAACAATCTATTGGAAGGTTTGTTTTTTGTTTGTTTGTGTATTATAGTTAATGATTAATTAATAATTATTTGAAATGAGTACATACTGATTATTTATACATTTTATTGGCATATTCTAAGCTTTTAGCTCTTAGGTTTAGATGTCAGAATCATAGACTAGGCTACAGTAGCAACCGCTAACATAGGCTAGGCTTATTGCTAAGGGACATATGCTAAAGTCCTAATATATGCAGTAAAAATGGGGTTGAACATTACATGCAGTTGAATATTACTCAAGTATGTACAGTTTGTTCCGATACGTAATACAAACCCTTTCGGTCCCTTTAACAATAGGAAAGGAAGGTAACCTAGCGGCAGCAGGGACGGTCGTAAGCTTCGAACAAGGGGAGAACGGTAGTTAACTGCTTGTCCGATCGTGCGCGCGCCCGCGCGCGCCCGAGAGGTGAAGAATCACTTTTGCTTTCGGCCGCGGGTGTGAAGGACGTGTTCGTCATCGCTCTCTGCCCGCTCATCGTCGTATGCTTTGTTTATATTGTGTTTTTTACTAATGGTTTGGTTTGACTTGAAAATGAAACTGTAAGTACACTGTTTTCATTTTCATTACTTAATTATGAATCAACATGGAACTATCGCCGTAGAGACGGCGATTTCCGCTCTTTTCATGAATTGAACCCTTGAATTATGTCTCGGTGCCGAGGGCGGGCGCACTCGCGCCGAGTCATGTATTTTGGGCGAAAGTGTGTAATTGAAAGATGTAAGTACACTTTTTCATTATATTTTTGCCCTGTGCGTTCGTTGCCGAGAGCTTGATTGCGCTCGGCAAGAGCCTCTTATTTTGTATGAATAGAATGCAATGAAAGTGGATTCGCAATGCAGTTTTCTTTTCATTTATTAATTGCATCAAATTTAATTTTGGATCAATTTCCGCTCTTACCCGGGAATTAATCCTTACGATTTATTGCTGTGAAAGTGAAAATAGCAAGTGCAGTATTGTTCATTTTCATATATATTTATGATAGCATCATATTATTATGGATCAAGTTTCCGCTCTTACCGGGAATTGATTTTTCCCTCTTTAAGTTTCTATGAAGTGAATCGCCAAGTGCAGTATTCTGTTTCATTTTCATATTACTTTTCACCTGCTGTGGGCGGGGTGGGGGTAAGCGAAGGTCCTGCCAGGAAGTCGTCGGAAAGCTCTCCCGCGACTCCCTTGGTATCCGATTCTTCGTCTTCTTTCCTGCCCCCCGCTCAGCTTCCTCGTATTTTGTTTTTGGGGTCTTCCTTCCGCGGGGGGGGCGGTGGGGCATGTCTCCCCCCCCGTGCGCGAGGGAACCCCTCTTACTAATCTGTCTGTGCTACGGCAAGGTGCTACAATCCGTGGGAGACGACCTTGACAGGTATGGACCACTGCGGCTGCAGGGCGTGCCTAGCATCCACGATCTGCTTGCAGAGTCTAGCGAGGTCTGGGGCGGTGACCTTGGAGTGGTCTCCACTACAACCTCACGGCGCCGCTTATGCTGCTGTTCCCCCCGCTGTCTACACTCCCCCATGCTGTGTCGGTGACGCCGTCTGCCGCTTCTAGGGCCGGTCGCCGCCGTACCGAGGAGGGGTATGCCGCCGCCGCCTGTGTTTTCTTCGTGTTGCCTGCCCCAGACTTCCGCTGTTCCAGCAGCTCGCCCCTGGACCGACCGCCAGTACCACGCTGGCTGCCGATGATTCTACGAGGCGATGGCTGGGCCTGCCGTACCTGTCGCTGATGTGGTTCCCGCTACTGGCTTGGCTGTTCCCTCCTTCTGTGTTTACCGCTGCCGCTGTTCCTGCCGCTCCTGAGCTGGTTGCTGTTCCTGTCGCTCCTGGTTCCTGCGCCTGTCCATGCTGGTCCTGCCCATGGTGTGTCTTCCCCAGTCCCAGGTCCTTCCGGACAGGTGCAGTCGGGGCCGTGTTGCTCGGCAATAGGCCCGACTCTGGCCTGGATGGAGGACCTGACGACTGTCCTGCGTGAGCTGACGAAGAAGAGGAAGGTGTCATCTTCGTCTTCGTCTGTTGCTGCCTCTTCCCCTTCGACTTCTAAGGAACCCATAAGCCGAAGAAGAAGAAGGCTGCCTCCCCCCCTGAATAAGAATCTCTTCGGGAACTTCTAAGGGCCCGTCCCACCGAGGTGGGACGGGGGGTCCTTCTGCTGGTCCTCCTGCTCCTTCGGGAGCGGGGCCCGTCTCCCTTTCCGTAAGGAAGAGATAGACGGGGACCAGAGGAGTATCGGTTAGCTCTGGTACTTCCTCGCCTGGTGCTAGCGGCGATGCCGCTACGCCAGGTTCCGGCTCGGTCTCTCTCGTTCGCGGGAGATCCCGAGTGTACGCTCTCCCTCGGGAGACCGTGCAGCCAAAGTTTCGGCGCCAGAGTTCGCTCGGCGCCAAGACCACGGCACGGAGCAGAAGGCTGGCGAGAACCGCTCAGGTGACTCTCGCCAGGCCAGCGGCCGCTCTCGCAGCGACCAGCTGGTAACCGGGTTTTGTTATTCCCCCTAAGAAGACTCCTTCGGGAACTTCGAAGGGCTCGTCACATTCCGGTGTGACGGGGGGGTTCTTCTGCTGGTCCTCCTGTTCCTTCGGGAACGGGGCCCGTCTCCCCTTCTGAGAAGAAGAAGAAGACGGGGAGGGGACCAAGGGTGGGTGCTGGCTACCGCTGGTACACCCTAGCCTGGTCTTGGCAGCTCTGCTGCTAAGCCAGGTACCGGCTCGGTTTCTCGTCCGCGAGAAGTTCCGAGTGTACGATCTCCTTCGGGTGACCGTGCAGCCAAAGTTAAGACGCCTGAGTTCGCTCAGCGTCATGACCGAGGCACGGAGCAGAACGAACTGTCGAAGAGCCGCTCAGGTGACTCTCCGCCAGGCCAGCAGGCCGCTCTCGACAGGCGACCAAGCCGGGTACCTCGGCGGGTGGACGTGACGGTCTCTGACCGGCCACGGGTGGAGGCTGGGAAGAGGTCCCCCAGGTCCCCTCGACCGGACGGTACCAGCCCTCCGCTGGTACCAGCGGTTTGAGTGCCGCGAGGAGCGCATCACCGTCTCACGGCGAAAGCGAGCTCTGCAGGTCACCTGACCGCCGCTCCCACAGGGACCGGGCGGATACGGTGACCAGCAGCAGCTCGTCTGACGCACGGGACCGGGGTCGACGTGCTCAGTCGAGCCGCTCGCACAGGTGAGCGGCACGGCCACAGGCCTGCAGATCGATCCCCACCGCGGGTTGGTGATCGGCTGCAGCCCCCCACGTACGCTGGTCCTGCCAGCGACGGGGGGTCGGGGGGGGGAGCGTCAGGTCTGTCTCTCCACTACCTTCAACTTCCTCGGGCTACACCGGAAGAGCGAGGTTAGCTAGGAGTGATCGTGAGAGTGCGCCGCTCACGATCCCGTCACGACGCCGCACGTGCCACGTATGGTCTTAGGACCAACCAGGACGTACGCGCAAGTGATTGGAGGCGACCGTCAGGGGGAGAGTGGGTAGCGTCAGTTCTGTCTCTCCGATACCTTCAACTTCCTCGCGTAACGCCAGGAAGAGCGAGGTATATAGGAGTGATCGTGAGAGATGCGCCGCTCACGATCCCGTCACGACGCCGCACGTGCCAGGTTGGTCTTAGGACAACCAGGACGTACGCGCAAGTGATTGGAGGCAACCGTCAGGGATCTGTTGCTGGTCCTTCTTCTGAAGGAGGAGGGTCCTGGGAGCTGCTCTTGTTGGAGGGACTGGACGGTCCTACTCCTCAAGACGCTGTAACTCCGAGATTCAGAGTAACTTTACCCAGGTATTGCACTGATTCGTCAGCACAACGACCGGGGGGAAGGATCGCCGCTCCCACCAGCAGAGCCCATGTCTCTGCTCGTCGTTTTGGGGCCCGAGAGGGAACCCAAACCGACGGTGGTATGCCGCGATCGGAGCTTGCCGATTCTGTCTTGAACCAGAGTCTCTCGTCTCCGGACAAGAAGGCTCTCTCAGTTCTGGCCGGTCGATCAAGCTACTTCCACCTCCTCTACTGCGACAGCGGCGTTTCTACGTGTCTTCGGACACCGTATTTAATACTCCTTCGGTCCTCCTGAGAGGTTTCGACCTCGACGAGGACTGGAATGAGTCGGAGGACGGTATCGGCTCTCCTGTCAGGTGTCGATCAGCCCCACCCAGACGACGTTCACAGTGGCGGCAGACCCTTACCTACAGTGAGAGTTCGTAACCCTCCTCGGGAAAACGTTTTCTCCTGACGATACGTTTTCCCAGACTCTGAGAGGCCATCGCCGCAAGGCGATGGCTGCTCCTACTCTTCTCCAACTGCTAGTTCCACTGGGGAGGCGAGCGAGTATCCAATTCCTCCCCCATTCCCTCTCTCCTTACGGCTACGAGGGAAAGGGGAAGGATCCTACAGAGATTTCTCTGTAGGATCCCACGTTGGGGACTGCGCTACCAGGGGGGACCTTCGGGTCTACCTGACGTAAGCCCCGGTCGTTGAGGAGGGATCCTGCCCCATTCTCGATTTCTACGGGAATCGAGAGGACCACCAGCCGATATCGTTTGACGAATTCGGTGGGGGTTTCGCAGACTGCTTAGAATTCTACGGAATTTCTAGCGCATTCAGAGTGTTAGAGTTTCTTACGATCTCCAAACACTTAGGCGAGACCACGGTCCAAAGTGAGCGAGACGAGAATCCCCGATATGTTACACGATAATCGGGAACCTCGCCTATGCTCGAATTCCTGGAAATTTAATTTTCTAGCATTAGGAAGAAGACTGCTGCTGAAAGAAGACTATCCTCACAGTAGGCGAACCAACCTGGAATAAGAGAAGAACGGACTGGGAATATCCAGTTTGGCTTGAACTATCGTCTTAGTATTCTGTTCACCATTGAAGCTTTCCCTTCGAGGAAGACTTCTCCTTCACTCTCTTTAATAGAGAACGAAGGTGGTCGATCTCCAATCCTTATTTTGTTTTCTTGAAGGAAAGAATTTAGGATGGAGATCGTTGTTCAGAATCCTACAAATATACTACGTATATTAACCTCGCGACATGATTCTGCTTAGGCAGTTGAATGGTCCGAGGGGTAGGCGCATATCCTGGTTATTTTACGGATTGCGACTTAGACGAAAGTATTCTAATTGAACTGCAACCCGGGTTGCCTGCAACCTCCCAGGAGTTTCCAGTTTCAATTTTATATACTTATGGTGTTGTCACAACAACACCATTTAAGCTTTTATATTTACCGAAATTCGTTTCGCTTAAATATAATTGCTCCGAGCATATCTTTTTTATGCTCGGTGGTTCTAGCCGAACGCATTCCTTCGTGGAAAGGATTACTTGGCAACTCAGGATGACGAGTCAGCGACAGCTACTGCGTATTGAATTGCCCGAGGCATTTCAGTATCAGCTGCCGCTGTGAGATAGACGCTTGGTTATGTCTTTCTCACCCTGTTTTTGATTGAATAACAACCGTATCTCTGCCCAACAATCACGGACTTAAGTCTCTGATTAACGGGGATTCTCGCATACATGAATGACCATCTACTGCTGAGAAACGCTAGTATTCATCGTCTTCGGTATTGCGAGAATTTTAAACAGAGATATCTATTCGACTCTCATCTTTCTGTTTACCGCACGGTAACAGAATTCTGTAATAGTCTCTTGCTGCATCGTATCCCGATAATGCGAATGATTTTTTGCGGAATCTGAGTTTGTCCTCAAAATATCTTGTATTCGGAGGTGTACAATTGTTCATTGTTCACCCCGGATTAGCAGATGTATTGAAAGACATCGCCTACTCCCACACCCTGCCAGCTCTACTTCCAAACGTTCAGCCCATGAGCAGCCTTCTTCAGCGGCTCTCCCCTGTGTTTCATTACTGAATAACGCCCCGCTTTCATTGCACAACGAACAGCAATGAAATGGCGGTTAGCGTTTTCAGTCATTTGTAAGCACAGGTTTAGAATCTTGAGATTCCTTCTCTCGATTCAGCTGGAAGACGTAGGTTGCATTCATTGCCTACCTTCGTCTTCAACGTCACATAGTGTTGTTTCTCCTTAAGCTGAGATTCAACGTCTATGAGATTTTCTTGCCATCAGGACCTCGGTCTTTTGAAGGCAATTGACTTTCGCCTTTTGAGCTTATGCATTAAGAGAATCATCGCCGCGCCGTCCGGCATCGGTGACTAACAAATATTTTATTTGTTTGGTCTCTCAGCATAACTCTTTAAAGGGCGAAGGTCACGTGACTTACCCGGATTGCTTTGGACAACTTGCCTCTACTGATTCCGAACCAGTCAGTCGGCAGCTGTCAGAGCGCCCGAGTCAGTTACGAACTATGCTGTGGACTTAGTTCGGTTGTTCCAGAGCAATCATTACTTCGTCTTAATAGCTTGTCAGTATGAGTACTGTACATAACCAAAGTCGAGAAGAGGGATAGGTCATACGACTATTCCCTTCTTTTCGTCTTAGGTAACTGCATGACTTCTCTTGAGAAGTCAAGCACAAAGGGATGGGGATTTGTGACGCTCGATTTCGTACCGATCTTCGTAGCGAAGACTCAGAACCCTTCGGTAACTGACGATTGGTTCGAGTCCTTCACAATACCCTCCCTAATGGACTTCACCGCCTCCGATACGAAGGCTATGCTGCTTTGTCCTGTGAAGGTGCGACGGAGCTGTCTGAAGAAACTCGACACCCAGGATGAGTGTGGACGCCTCTTCATCATTCTCTCGCGTTCCGCAAGAACTTCTCCGTGGCGCAGGTAATGAAGGCAGGCGCCTGGTCCAACCGGACCGCATGCACCTCCTTCTACCTTCAGGATATTGCCCACAGTTCCTTGGATCTTTTTCCTTAGGAAACTGTGGTGGTTGCTCAACACGTTGTGTAGTTAACCCAGACCCTCGCAGGCTGAACAGCATCGAGTCCTGGTGTGACCGTAAGAATGGATGAGGAATGAGAGTGTGACTGGCTCCTCTTCCCATCTTTTTCTTCCCTCTACCTTTGGGTAGAGGACACGGTCGTCACCCTGGCTGGGTAAGGACGAGATGCAGGTGAGCTACTCAATAGAGACCATCCTATCCCTTTCAGTAGGGATAGGAGTAAATATCCACCACTTCCTTCCTCCAACAAGGGGGAGGAAGTGGATGCCAAATTGAGACAAACCCATCATTTTATGATTGTCTCTTGCAAACAGGAACAAGTTCTTGCTTGCTGGTACGAAGAGATACGCTTGCCTCTCTCTTAGTACTTGGCCCCGAGGTCTGACCATTGATCCTGCGGTGCACACCCCGATCAATCGGACAGAGGTTTGGATCCCTCCCTTGCTCTTACGACCAGGGAGGCACTCCAGGGTTGGAACGAACACCGTCTCTGTTTTCACCAAAAAGAAAACTCAGATTCCCTCCCACCAAGAAGTGAGTCCTTCCTATTGTTAAAGGACCGAGGGTTTGTATTACGTATCGGAACAAATGACAATTTGTCGAAAATTGCATTTTTTTCCCCCTTTTTCCTAACTATACAAACCTGAGGTCCTTTACATATAGTCCCACCTCATGCCACCCCTCACTCTGCAACTTTTTGCATGGGCCGAAAGCAAAAGTGATTCTTCACCTCTCGGGCGCGCGGGCGCGCGCACGATCGGACAAGCAGTTAACTACCGTTCTCCCCTTGTTCGAAGCTTACGAACCGTCCCAGCTGCCGCTAGTTACCTTCCTATTGTAAAAGGACCTCAGGTTTGTATAGTTAGGAAAAATGCAATTTTGGACAAATTGTCATTTTTGGAGTCATATTTCTTCCGTCGGATCGGCGTTGTAACCCTAGAACATGTGTTTTAGGCCTGGAAATATAATTTACTGGGGTGTTTTTGGAGGGCTTGGAACGGATTAGCCATTTTACATGTAAAATGTGTTCCAAGATACGAAAAACTCATAATACGAAGGCCGCCTCGGAACGGATTAATTTCGTATCTCGAGGTACCACTGTACATGGAAATACTCAGTGGCATAAAACCCAATTGAATAAAATGTGTTATAGCTTCTGCTATACTTTTGGGCTTTGAGGATCTTGGGGGAGACTTATTGTGGTGAGGTCATGTAAGAAATAATGCTGTAATGGACATTTTCATGCCAATGCATTTGTAGAGTACTTTTGAAGATATTGAATGGAAATAGGTGTTTAGCCAATACAGGGTAGTTTAACCTTTGTTTAACATTTATCCAGATTTTAGCTATTGTCTTAGCTGGGTCAACTATTTAAATGACCTATTGCTGCCCTGCACTTACATAACACTGAACAGTGAACCTCTAGCTTCCTGTTGAAGCATGAATTAGAGAGATCTAACATGGGTCTTTCTTATAGATGGAATAAGCCTGTTTGCTATGTCCTGATGCAGAGACCACTCTGTACCTAGAACTTGACTCTGATGACTTAGCTTGTCAGCCATCACATTCCTCTTGCCTGGAATGTACCTGGCCATGAGCTCCACCAACTTGTCGATTGCCCACTGATGTAATTTGACTGTCAATGCGCAAAGTTGGCAAGTCACCTTCCATCCTCCTGTTTACATATGTTATCACTGTGGTGTTGTCTGACATCTGGACAACAGTGACTCACCACCTCTCTTGAAACCTCTGAAGACCCAGGAAAGCTGCTTTAAACTTCAACACATTGATGTGCAGTTGTTTGTCCTGAGAGCTCCACACCTTTGAGGTCAGGAGCTCTTCGAGATGAGCACCCCAACCTTCGGAGGAAGCATCCGAGAACAGGAGCAGATCCGGAGGGGATGAATGAAGAGGAGCTTCCACTGTCAGGTTCAGGTCATCCAACCACCACAGAAGGTCGCTACTTACCTCTGCTGACAGAGGGACCTGGAGCTGAGAGAAATCTCCTGCCGGGGACCAAAACAAAACTCCAGTCTCTGCTGCATGGATTGAATGTGAAGATGCCCATAAGGGACCAGCTTCTTGAGAGAAGACAGAGACCTAGAAGAACTTGCCACTGGTGAGCTGGTTGCTCCCCCCTCAAAAATAAGGAGTGAACCACATCCATGAATTTCTCTAACCTCTGGTCCGATGGAAAAATCCTCAACGATGCTGTATTGATCACCATTCCCAGATAAAGAATCCTCTGGCTGGGAAGTAGATTAGACTTCTCCAGATTTATCACGATGCCTAGGCTCTGACAAAACTGGAGAAGATGGTCCCTATCCCGAACCAGTTTGTCCTAGGAACTTGCCAAGACCAGCTAATTGTCGAGATATCTCAACAGGCGAATCCGCTGAGCATGAGCCCACATCGACACTAGTGTAAAGACGCTTGTGAACGCTTACGGAGCTGTTGTCAAGCCAAAGCAAAGGACCTTGAACTGGAAGACCTGCTCCCCAAGACTGAAGCAGAGGAATCTCCTGGATAGAAGGGTGGATAGGAATCTGGAAGTAGGCATCCTTCAAGTCTATAGACAGCAAAGTTTTTCTCCCCCATGGCTGCCAAGACAGTCCAGGGTGTCTCCATCCTGAACCTTGTCTTCTTGATGAAGTGGTTCAATGTTGAAAGGTTTATCACCAGCCTCCAATCGCCAGTGGCCTTTGGCACTAAGAAGATTCAACTGTAGAACCCCAGAGGACAATCTACCATTTCCACTGCACCCTTGTCCATCACCTTCGTCACTTCCTCCTGGAGAGCTAAGTGCTTTGGAGAGCTAAGTGCTTTGGAGAGCCTTGGGTGTACATCAAGTGCAGGAAAGGATGATCTGAGAGAGGAGGGAAGCTGAATGAAAGTAGATGTACCCTACCTGAAGGACATCTATTACCCAGGATTCTGCTCGGTGGCAACAGGCGGCGGTGAGTGGCACCATCTCTATCAACAACCTGTCCTACCTCTAGCCCCAGTCCCTGGTTTTGAAGAATGAGACTGAAAGGGGTGCTACTTTGGCTGCTTCTTTGGATTAGGTGCTGGCTGAGGAGCCCCAGTCAAAGTTGATGACTTTGTAGTCTTTCTGGCAGGAGATGCCTACTCTGTCCTGGAGCTAGTGGGCAAGACTGAGCTGACAGTTTAGTGACCTCTTGCTGGACAAGCCATATCCACAGCATAAGGGCTGTGTCCCTTCTAATTAGGAGCAAATTAGCCTACAAATTAACACTAAGATGACCCAGGTATGAAGTGGCCTTTGCACCAGATTGAAGTAACCTGATGAAAGAAGGGGCACTGACAGATCCTCTTGCATTTCAGCCATGAGACACTGAAAGGCAGAAGAGGCAGTCGACTCCAAAGTAGAAACTTCTTGAGAGGTTAACAAGGTAACAAAGGGTTCTCAGCCCTAACTTTGATCCTGGGTCAATCCAAGTTTCAGATGAATCACATCCTCATTGACATTTTCCCGTCCTGAAACCAAAGAATTCACATGCTGCAAAATCGAGTTAGCTTGCCCTGAACATGGCATCTTTGGTCCAAGCAAGGCCTCTGTGCTTGTAGGGGTATAGAAGATGGAGTCTCGGTTCTCTTAGAAGATTATTGTACTATGAATGAGATAATAACCTCCATGAAGGAAGAAAGAAACTCCTGACTCCCCCAATCCTCTGTATCCTGCATTGAAGTCCGAAGTCTTGAAGTAGAAGAGAAAAATCCCTATCACTATCCCTATCACTTCCTCTGGCCATTGGAGAGCTTCTTGATGAAGGACAAATGTCATCTCTTCCCCTCCAAAAAGTCTGTCCATGAACGAAGGAATAAGTATGTGCGTCCGTCTCTGCCTGAGAAGAGTCGTGCGTGACAACAAACTATGTATGTGATACCATATGGGAGAAAGACAAGCAGAGGCATGATACCTCCACCTTGATGAGTCACGACCACTGACTTTGGAAGGTGAACGACAAACGTAGTACTTCCAAGGAGAATGAGACAAGGAATGCCTTGGTGTCTTGGAAACTGGAGAAAGACGACCTCTCAGAACCATGAATAGCTGTAGAAGCACATCCGCCGTGAGGGACACATCCGTCATCAACATTGCAGCCATCACTTGAAACATCCATAGACGTGAGCAACAGGCAAAGAGATCCTGGACTTAGCAGGTGAATGAGACTTGAAATGAGGAGAAGAAGGTCTTGAAGCAACAGGACTTCTAACCTGAGGAAACCATTACAGTGGGGCCTCGCTTAGTCACGGATCAGCAATCACGGATTCAGTTAATCACGGGTTTTCCTTGGACCACTTCTCAGTCTATACCTATCACTGGTATGAATCCCTGGTAGGCTAAGCCTCGTCCGGTTCTGATAACCAACAAATGCATGAACAGATTCACATTATGATATTAAATATTAACTGACATTAAAGGTAATAAACCATTCTCACCTTATATATTATTGGCATGTCTTCATAATATGTAGCCTATTCATGGAATAATCCCACATCATTAACATCAACTTGTAGTTGAGCGGCCAGCAGAAATGTAAACATTGAGTTACACTTAACAGCACCTTTGTCATTCGTAACCTTTTAGAAACGTTAATAGTATTACGTATTGTAATTACAGTAGTAATAACATTTAGGAAAACATTAATTTTGAATTCGAACTTCTTTATTGTTTTGGTATAACGTAATCAAACACGGCAGTCATACAAACGATAATTGTCATAGATTATCGTATTGTTGTTTGCGATCGGCGGCGAAGCTTAAACGTAATAAAACCATTTTATCTTATGTATTATTGTCATAATTATATTCATAATAAAACGCATATCTTATATATTATTGGCATATCTTCATAATAAAAAGCTTCTTCAAGGAATAATTCCTTGGGAATGCATTTTTCAAAAGACAAAAATACACTTTATATTTTTACAGCATGCAACGATTACTTTAGTTTGATGTGATTACATTAATATTACAGTATGGTACTCTAAGCAGTACAGTAACTATTTTTTTTAATCATAAATGTATATTCATTCACGAAAAAATACGTATGACCACCGTGACATCACAAACCTAGTCTCGTTCGTACACAAATATGATAGTGGTTACACCGTTCAACAAACTACCGATGTGTTTTTATTTTTACGTAGTATCCTCTAAATTCTGTCATAAATCACTTACTTTTTTGTGGAGCCCAAATACTACGTATATCCCGGAAAATTAACAAAATCGTGAATTTTATCATAGAGCAAGATTCACTAATTACTGTGTTTTCTTCTTATTTTCATAACTAAATGATTTTTAGGATACACTCATTTACAAATGTTCAAATACTATGAATGTAAATAGCAAATTTCTCTCTCTCTCTCTTTTATCACTTGCAGAAAAAACTATAATACTGATCTATTATTATCGTAATAAAAGAACAAAAAGGTCTTTTATTCTTCCTGTGATTTACGAAATTGCTTCAATACAACTTTTATAGTTGACTCAATGATTATCACATTATAACAGTATACAAGAGAAATATCTTATACTATCCATGTTTTCATTTCTTATCACCATAAAAATATTTCAAATACAAATTTCATTATGTGTTTTTCTCGAGCTAAAACTAGTAACAGTACGCTCGTCCTTAAGCTGGTCTCTCAAGCTATTCAACAGTTACTCTCATCCCAAGCCTCTCTCTCTCTCTCTCTCTCTCTCTCTCTCTCTCTCTCTCTCTCTCTCTCTCTCTCTCTCTTTCTTTTATCAATTGCAGAAAAAACTATAATACTGATCTATTATTATCGTAAGAAAAGAACAAAAAGGTCTTTTATTCTTTCTGTGATTTACGAAACTGCTTCAATACAACTTTTATAGTTGACTCAATGATTATCACATTATAACAGTATACAATAGAATATCTTATCACTATCCATGTTTCATTTCTTATCACCATAAAAATATTTCAAATACAAATTTCATTATGTATTTCTCGAGCTAAACTAATAACAGTACGCTCGTCCTAAGCTGGTCTCTCAAGCTATTCAACAGTTACTCTCATCCCAAGCCTCTCTCTCTCTCTCTCTCTCTCTCTCTCTCTCTCTCTCTCTCTCTCTCTCTCTCTCTCTCTCTCTCTTTTATCACTTGCAGAAAAAACTATATACTGATCATTATTATCGTAAGAAAAGAACAAAAAGGTCTTTTATTCTTTCTGTGATTTACGAAACTGCTTCAATACAACTTTTATGGTTGACTCTATGATTATCACATTATAACAGTATACAAGAGAATATCTTATCACTATCCATGTTTCATTTCTTATCACCCTAAAAATATTTCAAATACAGATTTCATTATGTATTTCTCGAGCTAAGCTAGTATCAGTACGCTCGTCCTAAGCTGGTCTCTCAAGCTATTCAACAGTTAAGCTGGCCTCACACTAGTCATTTCTAGCTCGCGGTTTTGGCCAGCATCCAGCCGATGCTCGCGAGCAAAAGTGTTGTATCGTCACACTAGGATCTCGTGGTTTCGAGGAGCAGTAGGAAAGAGTAAACATCCTCCAATTTGTACTTTTTAAGCGTAGTTTTCTTAAAAAGTTCATCCGTGTGATCCCACAACACTCGGAACTCTCTTACTTTTTCTAACAATCCATGGAGAGCAAAGGACGTCCACACATCCCGATGTCTTTGTGTGGGAAGAGACATGGTTCCTGAGCATGTCCTGTTAGAAGCAGCCATCTTGTTTGTTTACACTACGCGGTCGCTCGGGGTTCGTGGCTGCTGCTTCCCGACAAGGCGGGAAGCAAAGATCTCAAGCTAAAATCTCCCGGTTTTCGATTCTCGGCAGCAACGGCTCGCTGCTCGAGAAAAAAAGGCCTAGTGTGAGGCCAGATTTACTCTCATCCCAAGCTGCTCTCTCTCTCTCTCTCTCTCTCTCTCTCTCTCTCTCTCTCTCCATCTCTCTCTCTCTCTTCTCTCTGCTCTCTCTCGTCTCTCTCTCTCTCAATCAAAATATGAATTACTGAATCATAATACCATAAACTATTATGTACAAAGTTAATGATAATAATAATTCCATTAATAAATGCATTTCTTTTGGCAACTAAATTGTTTTCCAAAATAATTCTTTCGGTAATAAACGTCCATCAGCTGATTCTAAACGTAACCAAAGGACAAAACTAGATTTTTATTGCTGTATTTTGCTGTTTATACTTTAATATTATAGTTGGGTGCTGTAATCTTTACAGTAAATCATGTTTTTTTTATCATAAATATGTTCATTCACAAAATAGATATACTATGTACTTTTAGTTTGGTGCAGCAGCCAAATCATGAAAATGGATAGGAATTGTTAGGTAATATACTTTTGTTTGCTGATCTGATGAAGGGGAAATTGAAGATAGGAAAGAATAACTTTGAAACTGTCTTGAATTTAGTTTAATGTGATAGTTGAAGACATATTTGGTGCTTGAACTAAAGTAGGCAGTTTAAAGCAATTTTTAGGGGTGGTATCAGGATAACACGGGTATTTACTTATCACGGGGGGTTCTGAGCCCTATCCGCCGTGATTATCGAGGCCCTACTGTACCTTCGATTTCTTGAACGGAGCGAGCCCTGTCATCCTTACGGTAAACTCAAACAGGTTGAGGAGGTGTAGAACACACGAGAGACTTCCGAGGGGTAGAAGGGCGATGATCATCTTAAAAAGGAACACGGACGTGAGAGAGAGGACCTTGTGCATGAAGGGGTGACTTACATCTGTGAGAGGAAGAAGATGACAGAGCTCTCAGGCTCCCAGAGGAAGAAGCGACAAAGTCCTCAATCCTCCAATGCCTAATTCGCCTCAGTGGCGTGATCAGTAGCGTCTTGGTCTGCCACCTCGGGCATTCCATTGAGGTGTGAGAGATGTGTATTTCTGGTGATAGAAGTTCACTTTTGATGTGGTTCAGAAGTCACTTAAAGCCATTGGTCCCACTGCTGAATAACTACTGGTTCCATGCAATGCAAAAACACCATAGAAACAAACAAACAAGACCGAGGAGGGGAAGTCAAAGGTGAGGCAGGAGAGGATGAAGATGACGAGGAGGACGAAGATGAAGGCGAAGACCTACATTGTTTCCTCTTAGGGGTACTACCATACTTCTCTCGAATAACAGAGTCCAGTTTGTCCAGCTTAGCCTGTATGAAAACCTCTGATGGATTGACTTGGAGGTGACGTCATGGTGGTAGATGGAAGTGACGTCACAGCAACAGGCGGAGAGTGTTACTTCATGGCAAAGACTACCCTGGGAGTGACGTCACAGGGTGTATTGGACACTGTGCCCAAGTCGGTGGTCTTGCTGATGGCACGGGAAAAGGTGACACAGGATGAGGCACAGTTAATGAAGCGTCCCGCTAGGCAGCAGCACATACGACCCAAAATAGTGGAGGTTTGGGGGAGGGGGGGGACTGCTAGGGGAGCTACTACTGGAAGGCATGCAGACATGAAATGGGACAATATATAGGCCTTCCAAGGAGGGAACCTTGGGTAGGCCTAAGGAGGCCCACACAGACATCTTGCATGCATCGGACCCCGAAACAAAGGAACAAGATGGCACTACTTCCTCTCTACCAAAAGGAATCACATCTCTCCCTGAGATAGAGGGGGTAGCATACAAAATATCATCCTGAGCAACTCTCAATGCTTCCAAAGACGAATCAATGGAAGAAAAAGAAAGGGACAAGTTATCAGTGGAAGAGGTAGCAGAAGGCAAAAGTCTGGATGAAGGGGAAGCAAAAGCATCCACTAGAGGAGAAGGGAATCCTTCCCAAGATGGATGTGTCGACTTCCTACGATGCTCCTTCTTCTTGTAGAAGTTCTTCCACTGCACAAGTAGCAGTGTCTATAGTAGTACAGTAAAACTTCGGATTTCTTATGCACTGGGTTTTGTATGAGTCAGTTTTCATAAACCTTTCCTGATGAAATATTGACTTGGGTTTTGTATATCTCAGATTTTATACATCCGGAAATGGTCCTTCCATGTTCTCTCGTGACCCATTCTACTTTTGTGTTTGTTGTTTTTTGTGCTTTTTTGTTCAAGTGCAACTGCTAAATAAGCCATCATGGGGCCAAAGAAGGTTCCAAGTGCCAGTCCCATAAAAAAGACGAGAAACACTGTAGAATTTAAGAAAGAACTTGTAGCAAGGTGTTGGAAGATGTTGCATGCCAATCTCAGTAAGAAAATGCTTACAACAAGTGCTGCTGTTAGTGAATTTAAGGCCAGCAGAGGTTGGTTTGAAAAATTCAGAAAGCAAATGGGCATTCATAATGTGCCTACTTCAGTGATAAGGGACATGTTTGCAAAGTGGAGTAATGTAAAAAACTTTGTGAATTATCATCCCTCAAAAAATGCAATCTGTGTGTCCAGCATGTTTAATGACAATGTCATGTTTCACTTTAGGCAAATTTTAAAGAGATACCAGAAACAAATGTCTGGACAGTTTTGTTGTGCAACAGGGGTCCAGCGACTCTCAAGTTTGTCCTAGTGCCAGTAAAAAACAGAGGTAAAGTAACCCTAGATAGTACGAGTAAAAATCAAAGCGGAGGATTAACCCCAGATAGGTCCTTGATACCTGAATTCCTTCTGGAGGGGATTTTCCTTTCAAACAGTAACCTCTTCTCCTCCCTATCCTCTCCTGTCTGTCTCCCATACAGGTAAGAGTGATGTTAAATGTTTATTCATCCATTTCATTAGTCATTTATATTTATTTCTTGTTTTTTTCTGTATGTAAAATATTTTTAGGTATCTGGAATGCATTAATTGGATCTACATTATGAGAATTATTTTTTGGATTTCATACGCTTCAGACTTCGTGAGATGTTCTGGAATGGATTACGTACAGAAACCAAGGTTCTACTATATTAATAAAATTAGACTGACACCTGCTGCAAGTTGTATGGAAGAATCCATAATGAACCACAAAATGCACACACACCCAAAAAACACAAGGAAAGGAATCACAGGCTTAGTGAAAAAAACTGGCTTGGGAGGAGGAAAGCAAAAGCAAACACCTGCTCTCCAAGGTGGTTGAAAAAAGACTAAATGCATTATGGAGTGCAGGCATTGGTGCTGACCAACTTCCACCTTATCTATGCTTTAGATGCCAGATGCCACAAATTTCTTGCATATACAATTTTTCATTGTTGACACCAGAAAGTTTATCCTATTGTCAAGACCGAAGGTTTGTTAGCTATGAAAAATAGATATGAATTTAAAATTTGTCATATTTCTGGGAGCAGATTTTTATAAAACATTATTGCACAAGTATTGTTTAACTCATGCAGGCAATGGAGCCATCTTTTGTTCCGACACGGCATACAAACCTTCGGTCCTTTTACAATAGGAAGGTACTAGCGGCAGCTGGATAGGTCGTAAGCTTTCGAACAAGGGGTTCGGTAGTTAACTGCTTGTCCGACAGGCGCGCGCGCGCGACTGGGAGGTAAACAAACCACTTTTGCTTTCGGCCTCACAGCGAGTAGACGTGTGTGTTCGACGCTCTCTGCCCGCTTCTCGTCGTTTGCTTTCCTTGAGTATATGGTTGTGTTTGTGTATGAAAGAATCATTGTAAGTACAATCATTTCTCTTTTTTTCATTTAATATTTGATTTATTGGTCATCATGGAATCTCCTCGCCTCGCTACCCCACGGCGACTATGCCCGGGTACCGAAGGGCGTAAATGCGGAAAGTTCGCTCATTCCCGGAAATTGACCCACATATTTGCGCTCGGTGTCGGGGGCGCGAATGCACCCGAGCCGAGCCCTGTGAAGTGTGTAATAATTGGTCGGAGGCGCAGTGGACTTTGTATGGGGGCAGGAAGAAGCGAAGGCCTGCAAAGGAGTCGTCGGAAAGCTCTCCCCCCGCTACTCCTTTGGTTACGGACACTTCGTCTTCTCTCCTGCCGCCCGCTCAGCTTCCACGTTTGGCGCCTTCCCCTTCTGGGGGGGTCTCTAGGTCCTCTCCTCACCTGACTTGTCGAGTGTGGAGCAGGGCGCTAGATACCCTGACGTCGAGTTGTACTCTGGGTCCTCTATCCGTTAGTCTTCGGCGCGAGCGGGTAGAGGATCCTGCTAATCACCCGACTTTTGCTTCCTCAGTGCGGTTGCCGCGAAGGACGACCTCGGACAGGTGTGGGCATCGTTGGGGCTGCAGGGCGTGCCGAGTGTCCAGGGGGCTGCTCTACCATCTCGCTGGCTCCGTGGCGGTCACCCATGCGACGGTTACGACCACCACCACGACCCTTACAACACCTGGCTACGCTTCACCTCCTCTGGTGTACACCCCGCACGCGGTCTCTGTAACACCTACTACATCGGTGCAGGGGTCCAGTCGCCGTACCACGGGGGAGTGTGTGCCGCCACCTGGGTTGCCGTGCTGCCGCGACCGGACTTCGTGTGCCCGAAGAGCTCGCCCCTGGACCTCCCACAGTACCAAGGATGTCTGTGCCGCTGGTCCGTCCAACTGGACAGCCTGCACAGCCTGCCGTACCTGCCGTACCTGCCCAGCCGCCGTTCACGGACGTGACGTTGATGACCACTGCTGCCGTTACTGTACCTGCTCCTGCCGTCTCTACTGATGTTCCTGTGATGCCTGCACCTGCTGACGTTGTTCCTGTTCCTGGCTCCGCTGCTCCCGATGATGATCTGTTCGGACAGGTGCGTCCGGGCCCTGTTGCTTCGGCAACAGCAGCCCCGGCTCCGCTCTGGATGACAGATCTGACGTCGGTCCTGAGGAGGTTGATGAAGAAGAAGAGGAGGAAGGTGTCGTCGTCGTCTTCATCGTCTTCTTTGTCGTCGTCGTCGTCTGCCGCCTCTTCCCCTTCTTCTTCTAAGGCTCCCCCGCCGAAGAAGAAGAAGGTCGCCTCCCCCCCCCACCCCCCCCCAAGAAGTCTCCTTCGGGAACTTCTAAGGGCCCGTCTCGCTCTGGTGAGACGGGGGGTTCTTCCGCTGGTCACCCTGCTCCTTCGGGGGCAGGACCCGTCTCTTCTTCCGCAAGGAAGAAGACTACGGGGACCAGGAGGATGCCGGCTAACACCGGACTTCCTCACCTGCTGTTAGTCGGTTTCGGCCCACGGCAGCAGGATCCGTCTCGGCCTCTCGTTCGCGAGAGGTACCGGTGAGTGTACGGTCGCCTAACAGCGACCGTGCAGCCAGGAACCAGACCTCTGAGTCCGCTCAGCGTCAGGTTCACGCACGGAGCGGAAGACTGGTGACAGCCGTCACGCGACTCTCACCAGACCAGCTCTCGCTCTCGCGGCGAGCAGCTGGCTACCCGGGCGGAACGTGACGGTCCATGACCGGCCACGGGCTGAGGCTGGGAAGAGGTCCCCCCGTTCGCCGGCACCAGCCACGGCTTGGTACCAGCGAACTGACGCGCCGTGAGGATACGCACCGGTCTCACCGTGACAGTGGAGCTCGCCGGTCGCCTGACCGTCACTCTCACAGAGAGCGATCGGGTACGGCGACCAGCACCAGCTCTCTGACACACGAGACCGGGGGCCGCTGTTCTCGGTCCAGCCGTTCTCCACAGCGAGACGGCTCGACTAGGTCTGCAGCTCGATCGCCACCGCGGGTTGACGATCGCCTGCAGTCTTCCAAGCCCACTGGTTCTGCCAGCGAGCGAGGAGGGAGCGTCAGGTCTGCCTCTCCCATACCTTCAACCTCCTCGGGTTACACCGGAGGGGCGAGGTATTGAGGAGTGATCGTGAGGGGTGCGCCCCTCAGGATCCCACCACGTCGTCGTACGTACCAGGCACGGTTCTCGGACCAGCCAGGTCGTACGCACAAGTGGTTGGAGGAGACCGAGAGGGGTCTGTCGCTGTTCCTCCCTTGAGGGAGGAGGGTCTCAGATGCTCCTGTTTGAGGGACTGGATGGTCCGACTCCGCAGGACGCAGTCACTCTGAGATCCAGAGGAACTTTGCCGAGGTTATTGCGCTGATTCGTCAGCACAACGACCTCGCGGAAGGATCGCCGCTCCCACCATCCGAGCCCACGTCCCGGCTCGAGTCGTTCTGGGGCCCGAAGAGGGGAACCCAGACCGACGGTGGGTTTGCCGCGTTCCGAGCTTGCAGACTCAGTGCTGGACCAGGTTGAATCGCTTGTCTCCGGACAAGACGGTCGCTCAAGTCTGGCAGGTCGAGCAAGCTGCTTCCTCCTCCTCTGCTGCGACAGCGGCTGCTTTTTTATGTGCCATCTGAAGACCCGATGCCGCCCAAACAGGTGAACCCGGAGTTAGCCAGGCTGACTCCGGGTGTGTCTCTGCAGCAGCTCCTGTCCGAGAACCTATGGTTCTCGCAGCAAGAGGCACTCGGCCTGGAATCTACCGCCATGGCAGCTTTCCAGGCCGTCTCCTGGCTAGATCTGTGGTCCCTCACAGTATCTAAGGTCGCAGCCAACTCCGGGGGAATTTCTCCCGAAGATGACTCGGCCTTTAGGAGACTTTGCCAGTCTGGAGAAGAGCCATCTCCTTCCTTGCCCACCAGACGGTGAACCTGTGGGCCAACCTGGTTCTCCGACGAAGGGACGCTGTCCTTACTCCGGGTTTCCAGGGCGGCCGGGCGTGAAGCGGCGTTGGGACTTCGCAACGGACCTTTACGGAGTTCCACGTCTCTCTTCCCAGGAGAGATGGTGGACGCTGCGGTGGACAGACGGCGCACTGACGACAGTGGACCGTCTGGTTCACCAGGCAGTCTCGAAGGCTTCTGGGCAGCCTCGGACTGCGGCCAAGTCTAAGAGCTCGGCTAGCGCTTCCTCGGTGGCTAGACGGTAGCTGCGTCGAAGCCCCGGGGAAAGACTCTGTCTTCTTCGACTTCTACCAAGGGGAGCCGTAACCAGCCCTCCTCCCACCCAGCCCTCCTCCTCCCGTGGAGGCTCTGGAAGAAGTCGAAGAAAGGGGGGGAAACGCTAGGGACGGCGTTCCCCCTCACCTGCTGCCGGAAGTGGGGGGGTGTTCCTGGCCAGCCATTGGGCAACTTGTCAGCGCTACGGGCGCCGGAGACCTGGATTGTAGATGTCCTTCGGGAGGGATATCTATTACCCTTCGAATCTCGGCCACCCCTCACCTCCAACCCGGTCCAACAGCAGTCGTACGTTCCAGGGTCATCGAAGGACGTAGCATTGAGACAGGAGATCAAGACCATGATGAGCAAGAGAGCTGTAGAAATCGTCACGGATCAGTCACCGGGCTTTTACAGTCGACTCTTCCTGGTGGAAAAGTCTACGGGAGGCTGGCGCCCGGTGATAGATCTCTCTCCTCTGAACCGGTTTGTTTGCCAGAACCCGGTTCACGATGGAGACGGCACGCTCAGTGCTCGACTCCATCAGGGAGAACGATTTCATGCTTCGGTGGACTTGAAGGATGGCGTATTTTCCAATACCCATTCATCAGTCCTCCAGAAACGTTACCTCCGCTTCAAATCCTCAAACGGGACGGTGTACCAGTTTCAGGGCACTTTGCTTCGGTCTCTCAACCGCCCCACAGGTGTTCACGCGAGTGTTCACTCTGGTGTCTGCTTGGGCCCATTCGCACGGGATACGTCTGATGAGGTATCTCGACGATTGGTTTAGTCCTGGCGAGCTCCCGCTCGCAGTTGCTACAGGACAGGGATCGACTGCTCGAGTTCTGTCGCGATCTGGGGATCGTTGTGAACTTCGAAAAGTCCGATCTCGAGCCCAAGCAGAGGATGAAGTACCTGGGGATGCCTGATCGACACGGTAGCAGGGCGAGTCTTCCCCGCAGACTCGCGGATCAGCAGATTCAGGGGAGGCGGCAGCCAACCTAGTTCCTGTCTCGGCAGGAAAACAGGTAGCTCAGCGATGGCAAGTCGTTATCGGACACCTGTCGTCACTCGAGAAGTTAGTCCCTCACGGGCGTCTTCACCTGCGGTCTCTTCAGTGGAGACTAAAGGAGAGTTGGTCACAGGCGAGGATCCCCCAAGCTTTCCAGTGTCACTGACACCGGAGGTGAGGCAGGACCTAGCCTGGTGGCTGGACGACCAGGAACCTCTTAAGAGGAGCCTCCCCTGCGCACTCCCCCCCCGGACATGCAGCTGTTCTGAGACGCATCGACCGAGGGATGGGGCGCACACCTGGAGGAGTGCTGAACTTCAGGAGTGTGGGACGGAGAACGACAGCACCTTCACATCAATGTACTGGAACTCAAGGCAGCGTTCCTCGCTCTCCAAGAGTTTCCAGGACCGCTTGATGGGACACTCAGTGGTGTTGATGTGCGACAACACCACGGTAGTGGCCTACGTCAACAAACAGGGGGGCCTAGTGTCTCTCCCGTTGTACCAGTTGACTCGGCAGGTGCACGAGTGGGCCGAGGCACACTCAATAGAGCTGTCGGCACGCTACATTCCAGGGAAGAGGAATGTAGTAGCAGACACGCTCAGGCCGTCGGGATCAGGTGATAGGGACCGAATGGTCTCTACACCAGGACGTGGCGGAAAGGCTCTTCGACCTGTGGGGGCGACCAGTCGTGGATCTGTTCGCCACCCGGCACAACAGGAAGCTCCAGGTGTTCTTCTCGGCCGTGCCGGACCCATGGGCAGCTGCAGAGGACGCTCTTCAACACCCGTGGGACAACCTCTTCGTCTATTTGCTTTACCCCGTTCAGCCTGATTCGCAAGGTGATCAGTCGAGCACTGGTCACCCCGAATCTCAGGATGATCCTGGTGGCTCCCAAATGGCCACAGGCCATTTGTATCCGGACCTGCTGGCTCTTCTCGCAGGTAGAACCGAGAGAGATTCCCCCTTGGCACAACCTTCTCGCCCATCCACACGTCGAGCGTACCACTGAGCAGTCCAGTCCCTACGTCTTCACGGCTGGCTGTTATCCACCATCTCTTGCGAACGAGAGGCTTTTCTCGTAGCGCAGCAACAGAGATGGCTGGAAACGTCCGTCAGTCCTCTGCAGGCTGTGTACCAGGGGAAGTGGGCCGTCTTCTGTGGTTGGTGTCGTAGACGGGGTCTATCTCCTCTCGAGCCACTCTTCAGCAGGTAGCGGATTTCCTCGTTTTTCTTCGCCGAGAGAAGCTCCTCTCAGTCCCCACAGTCAAAGGATACAGAGCCGCCTTGGCGCTTGTCCTGAAACTGAGGGGATTGGACATCTCGAACTCGTTCGAGATCTCCTTGCTTATGAGGAGCTTCGAAAGGTCTTGCCCACCCAGGGACTCAGGCCCCCTGCGTGGATGTGACTCTCGTCCTTAGGAGTTTGACTCGAACGCCGTTCGAGCCACTCCGAGAGTCGTCAGACAGGGATCTGACCCTCAAGACCCTCTTCTTGCTGGCCCTGGCATCGGCGAAGAGTAGGGGAACTTCATGGTCTTTCCTATGATGTACGACATTCCACCGGGGATGGGGATCTGTGAACGCTCGATTTCGTCCCGAACTTCGTTGCGAAGACTCAGAAACCGTCGATCCCTGACGACAGGTTCGAGTCATTCACGATTCCCTCCCTAATGACTTCACCGATAATGATGTGGATGAGATGCTGCTTTGTCCTGTGAGGGCGCTACGGCGCCTATCTGAAGAAAACTCGACACCTCAGGCCTGAGTGTCGACGCCTCTTCGTTAGCACCTGTGGGGTAACCAAGAAGAAGTATCCAAGAACACTCTTTCATTCTGGCTGCGTGAGGTCATCAGGAGGGCGTATGAGGCTGATGGTAGTGACGACATCCGTACGTCCCGTCCGAGAGCTCACGAAGTCAGAAGTATTGGCCCCTCGTTGGCGTTTCGTAAGAACTTCTCCGTGGCACAGGTCCTGAAGGCAGGGGTCTGGTCTAACCAGACTACCTTTACGTCCTTCTTTACCTTCGGGATATTGCCCACAGGTCCTTGGATACCTTTTCCTTGGGGACCCGTGGTGGCTGCTCAAACAAGTTGTGTAGCTAACCCAGACCCTCGCAGGCTGAAACAGCATCGAGTCCTGGTGTGACTGTGGTGGTGGATGTGTGAATGATTGAGTGACTGGCTCCCTCTTCCCGTCTTTTCCTCCTCCTCTACCTGTGGGCAGAGGGCCACGGTCGTCACTACGCTGGATGAGGACGAGATGCAGGTAGCTATATGACAGAGCCCCATCCTATCTCTTTCACTAGGGATAGGAGCAGATATCCACCAACTTCCTCCTACAAGGGGGGGGAAGTGGATGCCTACAAGAGTCAAAACCCATGACTTTATATTTGCTCCTGTACAGGAACAAGTTCTTACATTGCTGGTACGAAGAGATACGCTTGCCTCTCTCTTAGTACTCGGTCCAGAGGTCTGACCATTGATCCTGCGGTGCACACCCCGATCAATCGGACAGAGGCTTGGATCCCTCCCTCGCTCTTACGACCAGGGAGGCTTCCAAGGTTGGGCGAACACCAGTCTGTTCACAAAAGACTCAGATTCCACCCACCAAGAAGTGAGTCTTCCTATTGTAAAAGGACCGAAGGTTTGTATGCCGTGTCGGAACAAATGACAATTTGTCCAAAATTGCATTTTCATACAATCAACTTACCTGTCAGATATATACATAGCTAAGACTCCGTCGTCCCCGACAGAAATTCAAATTTCGCGCCACTCGCTACAGGTAGGTCAGGTGATCTACCGGCCTGCCCTGGGTGGCAGGACTAGGAACCATCCCCGTTTTCTATCATATTTTCTCTGTCGCCGGTGGTATCAACATTGTTGTTATTACCTCCTGACTTGGATTCTTTTTTCAACATTTGATCAACGTTTTTTCGACTTTTGGTGACGTATTTGGATCGTGTTTTGGCATTCGCTACTGTGGACTGTTTTTGGAATAACTCTTTTGGATTTTTCTCAGGATGTCTGATTCTAAGTGAGTGAGAAGTGTGTGAATGTAGGCTGCAGGGTGAGGATACCGAAAGCTTCGGTTGATCCTCACACTGTATGCCGTAAATGTAGGGGGGTGCAGTGTTCTGCTACTAACACTTGTAAGGAATGCGAGGGTTTGAATGCAGAAGAATGGAAGACTTTGACTTCTTATTTGAAGAAGTTAGAGAGGGATAGAGTTAGAAGACTGAAAGGTGTGAATTCAAGGCCTATTGAGCCTTTTAATGATAATTCTAACCCTACTGCTGGAGAATCTCCCTATAAATCTCATTCTCAGAGTGTCTTTTCGGATTCGGCTTCGGAAATCGCCAATCTAAAAGCGACAATTCGAGACATGAAGTCCAAGATGGCGGACTCGAAAGGTAAGGCTAGTGAGAGTGAAAATTTTAGTGAAGTGAGCCCTATCAGTGTTGTGGAGGGGGCGTTTGATCGTCCCTGCGGCGCTCCCAGGCCTAGACCTCTTCCAAGCTCACATGACCCAGAGGAGAAGGAAAGTCGAAAGCCTTTAAGGAGGTCGGAGGGAATCCCCAACGGTTCAGACGTCCCCTTCAGCTAGCTTTGCTTCATGGCAGCCAGCTCAAGGACGCTACAGGAAAAGCGTCCTTCGCGAGTGTTTCTCGTCCTCTCCCTCTCCCTCACCTAAACGAGGTGGAAGGAGTCGACCTTATCGAGACCGCTGAAGCGTCATATGAAGCAAGATATCGACTCTAGCCCGGAGAGCGCTTCTCTGATGACGCCCCGTCTGCTATCAAGAAGGCGAAGGTGGCGTCAACGTCACCTGACGCTTATGAGGGAAGTACCTTATCATGCTTCTTCCCTAGTGATGACGAAGGGCGTTCAGGCGCTAGAGGTAGGAGAAGCGTCAAGGAAGATCATTATGGCGTGCAAGAACAACTATCATCTCTTGGGAGTTTTAGCGCCCCGTCGGAAGGACGTGACGCTTCCTATTAAGAAGTCCTCGTCCTCGGGTCGCTCCGCTCGGAAGACGTCTTTTAGAAGTGAAGCGTCAAATCAAGAAGATCGTAGACGTGACGCTCCGTCCAAGATTGTGACGCCGAGTAGGAAGCCCTTAGAAAGCGAAGCGTCTTCCAGACGCGAAGCGTCCATCTAAACGTCAACAAGAGACGTCATACATGACGCTCGGAGAGCGGGGAAGCGTCATACATGAACGTCTTCTAAAGCGCCGAGAGAAGCCGCAGGTTGTGACGCCTTCCAAGTCGATCAGAACGGGAAAAAGGAAAGACTTTCATTCCCTTAGCCCCTCTCCGATCAGGAGTTTTGTCTCCCCCAGAAGAAGAAAGTTCTGAAGGAGAACAGAAACTCAGGATTATCACGAGTTCGAACGAAACTCGGAGGATGAAGATCTTGGAAGAGAGGGCTGTCAAACTATAAGGTGTTGACTACCATGCTTCTGGAGGAATACGGAGACGAGTTGACTCCGGCTGCCTCCTCCTTCTCCGCGCTCGCTCTTTTCGAGTGCGAAGGCGAAGAAGACTTCGTCTTTTCTGAAGATGAAGCCCACCATCTCGATGAAGCGGGCTTTACACGCCTTAGACGCCTGGATGAAGTCGAAGAAAGACTTAACCAGGACAGTATTCTGCATGCCTCCAGCAAGGTTAGCTGGGAAAAAGAGGCATATGGTACAAGACGGGGGAGGATATGGTATCGCTCTCCCTTCTACTACGGAGGCAGACTTTTCGACGTTAGTTGACGCTTCAAGGCGTCCTAGTCTTAATTCTGCCCGCATTACTTGGAGTATTTCGGAACTGGATCATCTCCTCAAGGGACTGTTCCATGTATTGGAAGTATTCAACTTCTTAGATTGGTCCCTTGGGGTGATGTCCAAGAAAGCTCACGATTCGCAGGGAATCGAACCTGAAGCCTTGCTATCCATTTTGTCGTGCATCGACAAAGCAGTACAGGATGGATCTTTGGAAGTCTCTGCATTATTTGGAGCAGGTCTTTGAAGAAAAGGACAGTGTATGGCGCCTTCTTAACAAAGGGCAGTCTCTCATGCGCAGAGGGCCAGCTCTGCTATATGCACCTCTTTCGGACTTTTTGTTTCCTTCTAACGTTAGTGAAGGATGTAGCTCACTCTTTAACTGAGAAGGCGACACAGGATCTTCTGACGCAGTCTGCTAGGAGGAAAAGAAACCTGCTTTAGTGTCGACAAGAAAGAACCTAGCACTTCTAGGCAGCCCTTTCGAGTGGTCCGATCTCCAGACCTCCCGCAAGAAGGAAGGCTCCAGAGAGAAGAGGTAGGTCCGCCTTTCGTCCCTTTAAAAAGGGCAAATGAAACAATTCTCCCTCCAAACACCAGTAGGTGCCAGACTCCTGGAATTCGTGGAAGCCTGGACACTGATAGACGCGGACGCGTCTTCACTAAAGATCATAAGGAAGGGATATCGTATCCCTTTCCTGAATACTCCGCCCCTAACGTCTATACCGAGGGAACTATCAGCCAAGTACAAGGATCCTGTACTGAGGGATACTCTTCGATCAATGGTGGAACAAATGTGGGACAAGAGTGCAGTAGAAACTAGTACTGGATCAAAACTCCCCGGGGTTTTACAAATCGCCTTTTTCTAGTGGCGAAAGCCTCGGGGGGGAGGCTGGAGACCAGTACTAGACGTCAGCGCTCTGAACAAATTTGTTCAGAAGGAGAAGTTCTCCATGGAGACTTCTGCTTCAGTCCTAGCGTCATTACGACAAGGAGATTGGATGGTGTCTCTAGATCTCCAAGACGCCTACTTTCACGTCCCGATCCACCCTTCATCGAAGAGTACCTCCGTTTCATGACGGGGGGAAGGATCTTTCAGTTCAGAGCCTTGTGTTTCGGCCTGTCCACAGCTCCTCAGGTCTTCACAAGCCTGATGAGGAATGTGGCGAGATTTCTTCATCTCAAAGGAGTGAATGTCTCGATGTACCTAGACGACTGGCTCATCAGGGCCAGATCGGAGAGACAGTGTTTGGAGGACCTAAAGTTAACACTACAATTGACCAAGGCGTTGGGATTGCTTGTGAACCTCGAGAAGTCTCAGATGACCCCAGACAAGACCTAGTCTATCTGGGGATTCGGATGGATTCTCGGGGTTTTCGAGGTTTTTCCTTCGCAAGAGAGAACAGAGAAAGGTTTGAGGATAATCTCTCTTCTTAGAGAAACAGCAAACGTCAGCGAGGGAATGGTTGAGCCTTCTGGGGACGCTTTCCTCGCTGGAACAATTCTTCCATCTCGGAAGACTTCATATCCGTCCACTTCAATTCTTCCTCAAGAAGTCTTGGAGCTGGAAAAACGGACAACTGTCGGACGTTTTTTCCCCATTCCAATGGAGGTAAAGACACACCTACAGTGGTGGTTGCGTCCTCTGGAAGAGAACAAAGGGGTCTCTCTAAGTTCAAAGAAACCCAGACCTAGTGTTGTTCTCCGACGCGTCGGAGACGGGTTGGGGAGCGACATTAGGCTCGGAGGAATGTCAGGCACCTGGGAACCAGCACAGGTGTCCTGGCACATAAATTGCAAAGAGCTCTTCGCCGTTCACCTGGCTTTGGGAAGAGTCTAGAACCTCTGAGAGACAAAAGGTAGTACAAGTAACGTGGACAACACCACCGCACTTGCCTACATTCGAAACAGGGAGTGGGACTCACTCCTCGTTCCTTTACGAACTCACGAGGACTTATTACTTTGGAACGTCTCACAGGAACATCTCCCTGCTGACAAGGTTCGTACAGGGAGGGGAGTAAGGAATGAAAATGAGGGCGGACAGGCTCAGCAGGAGGAACCAGGTCCTTCATACAGAATGGACTCTGCACGAGGAAGTATGTCGCGATCTTGGTCTCTGTGGGGAAACTCCTCACGTGGATCTATTCGCAACATACATTTCAAAAAGGCTCCCAGTGTTTTGCTCGGTCGTGAAGACCCAAGAGCAATTATGGTAGACCGCCTTCCATGCTAAACTGGTCTCGAGTTGGACGTGTACGCTTTTCCCCCATTCAAAATCCTGGGGTTAGTATTGAAAAAGTTTGTGGCGTCAAAAGAGACGAGGATGACTTTAATAGCCCCCTTTTGGCCGGACCCAGGAATGGTTCACGGAGGTGGTAGAGTGGATCGTAGACTTTCCAAGATCCCTACCAAGAAGGACGGATCTTCTCAAACAACCACACTTCAAGAGGTACCATCAAAACCTCCCCGCTCTCGCTCTGACTGCCTTTGGACTATCGAAAGACTTGTCAGAGCGAGAGGCTTTTCTCGCGAAGTGGCAAGCGCAATCGCGAGAGCTCGCAGAACCTCCACTTCGAAGTATACCAGTCCGAAGTGGGAGGTCTTTAGAAGGTGGTGTAGAGCCAAGAAGTTGTCCTCCTCCTCTACCTCTATAGCGGAAATTGCTGATTTCCTGCTATTCTTGAGAGTAAAATCGCATCTAGCTGTATCCACAATAAAGGGATACAGGAGTATGCTCTCGGCTGTGTTCAGGAACAGAGGTTTAGATCTGGCAAATAACAAAGATCTCCACGATCTCATAAGATCATTTGAGACGTCAAAGTCTAAGGAGCCAGTACCTCCGAACTGGAACTTGGACGTGAGTCCTCAAAGTACCTGTCTTCGGATAAATTTGAACCTCCTCATCAGGCCTCATTTAGAGACGTAACTAGAAAATGCCTATTTCTTATATCGTTAGCAACGGCAAAAAGAATTAAGTTAGTGGATTACAAGCTCTGCAGGATAAAGTAGGATTCAAGGGAGACTCGGCGATTTGCTCGTTTAAGACTCTGTTTTAGCGAAAAACGAGAATCCCACGAATCCCTGGCCTAGGTCATTCGAAATCAAAGGAATGTCTAGTCTCGTAGGCGAGAAGCAGCAGAGGTCTCTATGCCCTGTTAGAGCTCTAAAGTTCTATCTTCAGAGGAAGCGTCAGTTGGGAGGCTCTAGACAAGGTCTTTGGTGCGCGGTAAAAGACCCCACAAGACTGATGTCAAAGAACGCTCTAGCGTTCTTTTGTAAGAAACGTCATTACGGACGCTCACAAGGTTTGTCCGGACGAACAATTACAACTTCTGAGGGTAAAAGCTCATGAAGTACGAGCGGTTGCGACGTCTCTCTCGTTTTATAAGAATATGTCGCTTAAAAACATATTAGATACGACATATTGGAGATGCAACTCGGTATTTGCATCTCATTACTTGAAAGACGTGCGTGTGACGTATGAGAAGTGCTTTTCTCTAGGTCCTATCGTATCGGCAGATACGATTCTGGGTACGGGAGCCGACACCAATCCTTAATATGTATATACTGTTCTTCTGTTGGATATGGTCGAGAATCTCTTCGAACAATGGAGGATTCAGGCTCGCACGGGCGCCGTCTAGGTTGTTCATAAGAGAATTCTCGTCATATCCAATTAGTTGAGTATAATTTTTTTTTTTGGAAAATTATGTATGTGTGCGTAGTGGTTTTTGAGTTACGGTTGTTGTGGCGAGTTGGGGCGGGATAACTCGTAACAATCCTTAGTTCTAACACATGGTTAGGATCAGGTGGTCGGGATGGTTGTGTGCTCCTTCTTAAGGTGTATTGTCATATAAGTGGATCAGCACCCATTGACAAAGTCCTTTTAGGCTCTTGCTTGAGTAAGTGGGTAAAGACCCCATCGGCAGACCCACAAGAACTCTTGGCCATAGATCACATATCTCGCTAAAGTTTCTTGAGGTGATGCAGAACTACTGGGCAACACCCACCCAAGTCTACCACCTATCAGGTAGGAACCAAGGTTTTATTTATACCTACAACATATGTTGTTTACCTGTCTATTCCATATAGTAGCTGTCTCTTACCCTCCACCGAAGGGTGCCAATCAGCTATGTATATATCTGACAGGTAAGTTGATTGTATGAAAATGATATTGTTATGTTACAATAAAGTTTCATACATACTTACCTGGCAGATATATACAATTAAAGGCCCACCCAGCCTCCCCGCAGGAGACAGGTGGAAGAGAGAAAATATGATAGAAAACGGGGATGGTTTCCTAGTCCTGCCACCCAGGGCAGGCCGGTAGATCACCTGACCTACCTGTAGCGAGTGGCGCGAAATTTGAATTTCTGTCGGGGACGACGGAGTCTTAGCTATGTATATATCTGCCAGGTAAGTATGTATGAAACTTTATTTGTAACATAACAATATCATTTTTCCTAACTATACAAACCCTGAGGTCCTTTTACACATAGCCCCACCGCATGCCACCTCATTTCTGCTGACACTCTGCAGTTTTGCTTGGGCCAAAAGCAAAAGTGATTTGTTTACCTCCCAGTCGCGCGCGCGCGGCCTGTCGGACAAGCAGTTAACTACCGAACCCCTTGTTCGAAAGCTTACAACCTATCCAGCTGCCGCTAGTACCTTCCTATTGTAAAAGGACCTCAGGTTTGTATAGTTAGGAAAAATGCAATTTTGGACAAATTGTCATTTTCCATGCATTGAATTTTGGCCATGCAAACACTGAAGGCCTTCTCCCTCTTAGGTTCCTGTAATGCATGACTAGCCTACCATTAAGATCTAAGGAGTTTTTTAAATACTGTACAGGTACTGGCAATTTTAAACTCTCTTCTCGTGTAAAAATTGAAATTTTTAATGTAGGAAATGCTAAGTCATCTAACAATAGTACGTATTGTAATTGTAGTAATCTTATGAGCATTGAAACAAATAGTATAACCTGGCAGCCGTAGTTCCTGAATTGAAGTGCCTTTCACTGAAATATATAGAATTGTATTTTAATACTATGCATTGTAAATTTTATAAGTACGTATTGTAAATTTTATAATGTAGACTGGTTTTAAAACCTGTTCTTAAATGGTAAATAATAAGTAATTTTTGAAAGATGTTTTTTATTTTTATTTTTTTTCATAATCTTCATTGCTTATACAGGTTGTGTGTTACTGTTCCCCCTGTAGCTATATATGTAAAGGGGTAGTGAATTATATTATTTAATACAGAATTTTTTTCAGATTGTGGGTTTGAAATTCCTAATAAGTTTGTTGTTGGATATGCTCTGGACTACAATGAATACTTTAGGGACCTAAATGTAAGTAATTTTTTGCAATTGAGTTTTTTTGCAGATAGTAATTAGTATAATTACTTTCATAATCTATACTTCATGTTTAAGTAGTTACGCTAGTGTGTAGTTGCCAGCTAGTTGCCCCCTTTTTTTTTTTTTTATTAAATAATCAGCGAAGCTAGGAGTTTGGTGAGAGAAACTGCAGGGATGCAAAACCTAAATAAATTACAGTTGTTCTGACACGGCATACAAACCTTCGGTCCTTTTACAATAGGAAGGTTACTAGCGGCAGCTGGATAGGTCGTAAGCTTTCGAACAAGGGGTTCGGTAGTAAATAACTGCTTGTCGACAGGCGCGCGCGCGCGACTGGGAGGTAAACAATCACTTTTGCTTTCGGCCTGCTGGTGTGTAGACGTGTGTATCATCGCTCTCTGCCCGCTTCATCGTCGTTGCTTTCGCATGGTTGTTTTTCTTTTTCTATTTATCTAGTGAAACTGAATTGTAAGTACAATCATTTCATCTTTATTTACATTGAATTGAATTGTGAATTAAAGGATCTTGGTTTCTCCACGCCCTCCGATTACCCGAGTGCCGGGACTGAAGGGCGTAAGTGCGGGAATTCATTTTTCCCAGAAATGATCCTCGTATTGTGTATGCTCGTGCCGAGGGCGGGAGAGCGCTCGCTCCGAGCATATATTTTGGTTGGAATTGTGTAGATGAAAATCGTAAGTAAGTACCCTTTTCATTTATAGTTTTTTTTGACCTGTATGCTCGTTGCCGAGCGAATGCGCTCGGCACGAAAACTTATTCTGTATGGAAGTGGAATCGCAAGTACAGTATTCTTTTTCATTTTCATATATATTTGTTTGTTTTGATTGTAGCAATACTCATTTTGGATCAGTTTCCCGCTCTTACCCGGAAATTGATCCTTTCCCCTTTTTATTTGAATGAAGTGAAATCGCAAGTGCAGTATTCTTTTTCATTTTCATATTTTTTTGAGATTGCATTATTTACTTGGATCAGTGTTGCGCTGAATGACCTTTGCAGGTCCCAGCGCTTGGGCTAAGCCCTAAATTCCATAATCAATCAATCAACTTGGATCAATGTTTCTGCTCTTACCCGGGAATTGATCCTTCCCCTTTTTATTTTGTATGAAGTGAAATCGCAAGCGCAGTATTCTTTTTCATTTTCATATATATTTTGATTGCATCAATTCATTATGGATCAAGGTTTCCGTTCATAATCGGGAATGGATCCTTTTACCCTTGCGCTCGATACCGAGGGCGCAAATGCGCTCGATCCGAGCCCTTATTCATTATGAAGTGAATCGTAATGCAAGATTCTTTTTCATTTTATTCCTTTTATTATTGATTGCATCAATATTTATTTTGGTTCAAGTTCCGCTCATTCAGGGAATTGATCCTTATGCCCTTGCATTCGGTGCCAAGGGCACGATTGCTCTCGGGCTCTTATTTTTATTGTTGGGTACATGGGTGCTGTGCGGGGGTGGGGAACGAGAATTCCCCACCCCCCGCTCAGCTCCCACAGATGGCCCTTCCCCTTGGGGGGGGAGGTTATCTGGGTTCTTCTCCTCGCCCGATCCGTCGAGCGAGGGGGAGGGCGCTCGGTGCCCGATGTACAATTGTATTCGGGGTCTTCCGCTCGTTCGGTGTGGGGCTCGCCCCCCCCGCGCGAGGGGACTTCCCCCCCACTAATCACTACTACTGTTATTTCCGCAGGTGCTATTGCCACGAGGGTGGACCTTGGTGAGGTATGGGCGTCCTTCGATTTGCAGGGCGTGCCTAGTGTCCAGGGGCTGCGGTTCTATGTCTTGGTCTGCTGCGGTCACCCATGGAGCGGTGACCACGACAACGATATCGACTCCAGGTGACGACGTCCCTCCTCACCTGGTGTACTCGCCTCACGTGGTAACAGTCTTGCCTACAGCCGCTGTGAAGTGCCGTTCGCCGTACCGAGAGGGGGGCGTGCCGCCGCCGCTCGTGGTTGCCGCGCTGCCGCGACCACACTTCCGCTGCCCTAGAGCTCACCCCTGGACCTGCCGCCGGTACCAGGATGTTGCTGGCTGCTGCTCCACTTCCTGTGTTTCCGGTGCTGCCTGCCGTACCTGCCGATTCTGTGCTGACTGTGCATGCAGTTGCTGCGCTGGCTGTCCCTGCTGTTGCTGCGCTGGCTGTCCCTGCTGATGCTGTGCTGGCTGTGCCTGCTGTTCCTGAGATGCCCATACCTGCTGACGTCGTCCCTGTTCGTGGTGGTACTACCCCAGACTTTGGTCTGTCTGTACAGGTGCGTCCGGGTCCCTGTGGCTTCGGCTACAGCAGCCCCGGCTCCGCCCTGGATGGCAGATCTTACGTCCTGTCCTGAGGAAGCTGACGAAGAAGAGGAGGAAGGTGTCGTCGTCGTCGTCTTCATCTTCTTCATCGTCGTCGGCTGCCGCCTCTTCCCCTTCGACTTCTAAGGCTTCACAGCCGAGGAAGAAGAAGGTTGCCTCCTCCATCCTAAGAAGTCTCCCTCGGGAGCGTCTCGGGACCCGTCTCACCTCGGTGGGATGGGAGGGTTCCTTCCGCTGGTCCTCCTGCTCCTTCGGAAGCGGGGCCCGTCTCTTCTTCCGCAAGGAAGAAGACTACGGGGACCAGAGGGGTACCGGCTAACACCGGTACTTCCTCGCTTGGTGTCAATGGTTCTGCCACTGCATTAGGGTCCGTCTCGGCCTCTCGTTCGCGGGAGTTACCGAGTGTACGGTCGCCTACCAGCGACCGTGTAGCCAGGAACCAGACCTCTGAGCCCGCTCAGTGTCAGGTTCACGGCACGGAGCGGAAGACTGGTGACAGCCGCTCACGCGACTCTCACCAGACCAGCTCTCGCTCTCGCGGCGACCAGCTGGCTACCCGGACTGACATGACGATCCACGACCGGCCACGGGCTGAGGCTGGGAAGAGGTCCCCCCGTTCGCCGGTGCCAGCCACGGCTGGAACCAGCGACGTGACGTGCCGTGAGGACAAGCACCGGTCTCACCGTGACAGTGGAGCCTGCAGGTCGCCTGACCGTCGCTCTCACAGAGAGCGATCGGGTACGGCAACCAGCACCAGCTCTTCTGACACTCGAGATCGGGGCCGCTGTGCTCAGTCCAGCCCTTCTCCACAGTGAGACGGTTCGACCAGTCCTGCAGCTCGATCGCCACCGCGGGTTGACGATCGCCTGCAGCCCTCCAAGCCTGCTGGTTCTGCCAGCGAGCGAGGAGGGAGCGTCAGGTCTGCCTCTCCCGTACCTTCAACCCCCTCGGGTTACACCGGGAGGAGCGAGGTATTGAGGAGTGATCGTGAGGGGTGCGCCCCTCATGATCCCACCACGACGCCCTACGTGCCAGGCACGGTTCTTGGACCGGCCAGGACGTATGCGCAAGTGGCTGGAGGAGACCGAGAGGGCTGTCGCTGTTCCCCCTTCTTAGGAGGAAGGTTTTCAGAATATGCTCTTGTTCGAAGGGCTTAACGGTCCTACTCTGCAAGATGCTGTGACTTCCGAGATCCAGAGGAACTTTGCCGAGGTTATGGCATGATTCGTCAGCACAACGACCTTGGGGAAGGATCGCCGCTCCACCAGCAGAGCCACGTCTCGGCTCGAGTCGTTTTGGGGCCCGAGAGGGAAACCAAATCGACGGTGGTCTGCCGCGAGTCGGGAGCTTGCCGACTGTGTTGAACCAGGTAGTCTCTCGTCTCCGGACAAGAAGGCTCTCTCAGTTCTGGCCGGTCGAACAAGCTACTTCCACCTCCTCTACTGAGACAGAGGCGTTTCTACGTGTCTTCGGACACCGTATTTGAATACCCCTTCGGTCCTCCTGAGAGGTTTCGACCTCGACGAGGACTGGAATGAGTCGGAGGACGGTATCGGCTCTCTCCTGTCAGGTGTCGATCAGCCCCACCCAGACGACGTTCACAGTGGCGGCAGACCCTTACCTACAGTGAGAGTTCGTAACCCTCCTCGGGAAAACGTTTTCTCCTGACGATACGTTTTCCCAGGCCTCTGGGAGGCCGCGATGGCTGCTCCTTTTCTTCTCCAACTGCTAGTTCCGCTGGGAAGGCGAGCCAGTATCCAATTCCTCCCCCATTCCCTCTCTCCTTACGGCTACGAGGGAAAGGGGAGGGATCCTACAGAGATTTCTCCGTAAGATCCCACGTTAGGGACTGCGCTACCGGGGGGACCTTCGGGTCCTACCTGACGTAAGCCCCGGTCGTTGAGGAGGGATCCTGCCCCTTTCTCGATTTCTACGGGAATCGAGAGGACCACCAGCCGATATCGTTTGACGAATTCGGTGGGGGTTTCGCAGAGTGCTTAGAATTCTACGGAATTTCTAGCGCACTCAGAGTGTTCGAGTTTTTTACGATCTCCAAACACTTAGGCGAGACCACGGTCCAAAGTGAGCGAGAATCCCCGATAATTGTTACACGATAATTGGGAACCTCGCTTATGCTCGAATTCCTGTAATTTCTAGCATTTGGAAGAAGACTGCTACTGAAAGAAGAGTATCTCACAGTAGGCGATTAACCTGGAATAGAGAAGAACGGACGGGAACTTCCAGTTTGGCTTGAACTATCGTCTTCGGTATTCTGTTCACCATTGAAGCTTTCCTTTGGGAAAGACTTCTCCTTCACTCTCTTGACTAGAGAACGAAGGCGGTCGATCTACAATCCTTATTCTCATTCCTCGAGGGGAAAAGAATTTAGGATGGAGGTCGTTGTACAGGACCTACAAATATACTACGTATATTACCCTCGCGACATGATTCTTTTAACAGTTGAATTGTCTGGGGGGTAGGCGCATACCGTAGTTAACTCTACGGTTTGTGACCGAGACGAATTGTATCTTAATTGAACTGCAACTCGGGGTTGCCTGCAACCTCCCAGCAGTTATCAGTTTCGATTTTAGATACTTGGTATTGTCACGACAACACCAAATCAGCTTTTGTATTTACCGAAATCCGTTCGTTTAAATAATAATTTGCTCGAGCCGTATTCTTTATGCTCGATGGTTCTAGCCGAACGCATTCCTTCGTGGAAAGGATACCTGGCAACTCAGGATGACGAGTCACCGAGAGCTACTGCGTATTGAACTGCCTGATAGCAGCTCAGTATCAGCTAGGTCTCCGAGATGCACGGTCGGTTACGTCTCTCTCTCCCCTGGTTTGATTGACTACCGAACCGTATCTCTACCCAACAATCATGGACTTAGGTCTCTGATTAACTGGAATTCTCGCAATAATGAAGGACCATCTACTGCTGTGCCCCCCAGATGCTGAAGCCTTGCCGAGGATGGGGGGCTTAGGGTTCAGCAGCTGGGCTCTGATGCCTGGTGGGAACTACTTTCTCGCTGGGCCTTGGTGCCCAGCTGTTGATCCAACTAAATAAGTCAGCTCTTTTCCTTTTACTAAAACTTTTCATCCTTCTGCTTCCTCCCCCTATAAGGTACAGATTTTATGTTGATGACTTTTGAATTGATTTTGGACATGATTTGGACTTATTCATTGGATTTGGTGGAGGGTGAGGATGGTTGGCATGCCACCCCACCCGTAGAACTCGAGTACCTAACGTGGTCGAGCGAGGGGAAAGTTTATATGTCAAACCCTGCACATAGTGTTGGGTCTGGTCTCGACGGACATCATGACGCCTTAAGCACTGAGGGTGGGGTGTATATCTGGGTGGTACCCCTAGGGCAGCCCTGTATGGGATAACACTGTCCTCTAAATGTGGCTCCATGGTGGGTGGGGGGCTACCTGGACGAATCATAAATCCTTCGTCTTATGGCGACATCAATTAGACCTTCGGTTGACGACTTAGGCAAGGATAAGGACAAGGAAAAACCTGGTAATTCCTCCATCGTAACTTTGGAGCCTTTTTCAAATGAGCTCCTTGTTACAAACATTCTGCATGTGAAACCAGTCCCTTTGGACTGGAATTATGACACAATATTTAATGAATTTTGTAATTTGGGAACATCAAAGAATTAAGGGATTAAACTTGGCAAAATTATGGTTATTTTGAATTCTGGATAATTTTCAACAATGAATCAGAAGCTCACAGAGCGTTTAGAGAATTTAGGTCGGATTCTATGAGGTGTTGGACTTGTAGAGACAGAAGAGGTCCCTAGGTATCTTGACATTTATAAACCACCAATGAAATGAAGATGCTAGTAGAATAAGTAAATATCCAGATCACCAGACCCAGCTAAGTGGTTAATTATCACCACACATGGTGAGAGAGGCAACCTCTTCAAGGTGAAAAGGTTGGTAAGCCAGAAGATCGGCAACGTTGGGAGCCCAGAAGTAACTCGCTTTGGGCGTAATAGTTTTTTTAGTCCATACCAAGACAGATGTTCAATCGATAATGCTCCTAAATTTGAAGCTTGATCCTGAGGGTATGGTAAAAGAGGTACAACCTCATTATAATTTTAGTTACGCGAAGGGTGTTTATCTTCAATGAAGTATTACATGAAATGGTATGAGGAGGAAATTTTTGGAAATGTGTCCAGACTTGGTTTGGAAGGTTTTTAAAGTGCCCCGCTCATCAATGCTTATTTAACTTTTATAAATTCTTTCCTGCCATCTGAAATTATTCTTGACAGTGAAATCATGAAAGTTCGTCCTTATAGACCGAGAGTGCTCCAGTGCTTTAAATGTTTTGGTTTTAGACACTCCTCTAATAATGTTTGTACCAGAAATAAACTCTGTGAATCGTGTGGCCAGCCTGAGCACGACGAATGTTCTGGACCGGTAATTTGCATAAACTGTAAGGGTGAACATCGACCCCGTGATAAGAAATGTAGTGAATTCAAAAGAAAACAAGAGGCATTACTAAAATCTATTGCTGAACATATCAAGTGTCCGGACAGGCCAAAAAGCTGTTGGGCAGGAAATCCTATTCGGATGCCTTGAAGGCACAACAGTTGAATACTGCTGCTTCTAGTGCCCCTTCTGGTGGGGCTTCCCGGTGCCCCGCTGGTGGTGGTTTTCCCACACCCCTCTAGTGGGGCACCCCGTGCCCCCCCCCTGTTGGGGCTTCCCGTGGCCCCCTTGGTGGGGCCTCCCATGCCTCCCCTGGTGGGGCCTCGCGTGGCTCCCCTGGTGGGGCTTCCCATTCCCCCCCTGGTGGGGTTTCCCATGTTGCAGAGAGACTGGTTAAGCCGGGAGGGGGCCCTGTTTGATTCTAGGGTTCAAGCCAGATCTCAGTATGATGACGAACTTCTCTGTGTCAGGACATTGCCAGACATTGAGCCCTCACCTGATCCTGACATTACAGTGCACCGTGGAGATGACGGTCGGGAGATGGAGGCCCTCCTTATTCGTCAGAAGAGGTCCCTTTCTCCTCTTCGCCTCATTCATGGTCATTCAGATATCAAAGAAAAACAAAAGCAAAACTGAAAGGGCAAGTGAAGGCCCTTCGTTAAAAAGATCTGTAACACCTTGATCTAGATCAAGTAGTACTGGTAAAGCTGATAAGATATCTCTCACCAGGACACGATTCCTAATTAGTAGAGAATTTTAAGATCCCTCCTCTAAATAATGGCTCTCATGCAGTGGAACATCCGTGGCTTTATACCAAATAGAGAGCAAGTTCGGGTTCTGTTTAGGGAACAAGTTCGGGTTCTGTTTAGGGAACATGATTTATCTGCGATGTGTCTACAAGAGACAAAGCTGGGAGAGCACACACCCAATGTGGGTTTTAATTATTCATTTCACAGGTCTCCATCCCTGATAGGTGTACGTGCTCAGGGAGGCACAGGCATCATAGTCCGCAAGTCTGTTAATCACAGGGTTGTTAAATTGAACACTGTGTTGCAGGCTTGTGCAGTCCAAATTTTTGATTATAAATGGATCACAATTTGCTCTCTCTACCTTGATCCATCATTAGAAAGTAGATTGCAGGATGCTCAGGGTAATCCCCGCCATCTAGAATTAAACGACCTACAGACACTGATAGACCAGCTTCCTAAACCCTTCATTCTGATGGGGGATTTTAATGCCAAGCACACCCTCTGGGGAGAGCCAAACTGCGACCGGTGGGGTTTAATAATAGAACAGCTGCTTGACTTGAATGACATCACTTTAATGAATGATGGTTCCCCTACAAAACATGATGTTTTTCCTAATACTGATTCAGCCATTGACCTCACTATCTGCTCTTTGTCTTTGAGGTTAGATTACCAGTGGGTAGTAGACCAGAATGATCCATGGCATGGATCATTGGGCCCATTCACTTAAAGTATATGAAAAATATTCCATCTGCATGTTTACCAAAATGGAAGGTAGGGGAGGCTGACTGGGGATTATTCAAAAAATTTACTGAAATTGATCAAGATATAAACGATTTTCAGAGCTCAACATCTGCTTATGAGTATTTAATCGGTATATTGTTGTGTGGTGCCATGCTGTCTATTCCTCGAACTTCTGGTAAACCTCGGCATCCTCTAGTACCTTGGTGGAGTGATGCGTGCGCATTGAGCCGAAAGATAACAAGAACTTGCTACAAGAGATATCGTAGATATCCTTGCTTGGTAAATAAAATTATCTATAAAAGAGCTCTTGCTAAGCAAAAGAAAACATTTAAGCAAGCAAAGAGGGAATCGTTTATCAGATATATATAATAATTATGATTCGCCGATGTCATTAGTCTGGAACAGAATCCGAAAGCTGCAAGGGAAATTTTCTCCACCTCCCTTGCCTATATTGAAAATTGATGGCTTCCTCATATCTGATTCTGGAGAAGTTGCAGAAACCTTTGGTAGGCATTTCTCCAGTATATCTAGTGCCCTACATTACTCTCCTGCATTCAGGAATATTAGGGACAGTACCACGGTTGTTCCTGCTGTTAGTTTAAATTCAGAATCTTATAATCTTCCTTTCACTATAAAAGAATTAGATCATGCAATCTCGTTATCTTCACCAACATCTCCTGGGGAAGATGATATACTGTACTCAATGATTTTTAATCTACCTAGAAGTACAAAACAATTTCTTTTAGACATTTTAAACAGTTTTTGGCTTTCAGGAACTTCACCAGAGTCTTGGAAGATATCGATTATTGTACCTGTTTTAAAACCTTTTAAAGATTCCTTCCTTCCTAAGAACTATAGGCCAATTGCTCTAACCAGTTGTGTTAGCAAGATTTATGAGAGGATGGTCAATGCTCGACTTGTGTGGTATTTGGATTCAAAGAATCTTTTATCTAATCGGCAGTTTGGCTTTAGGAAAAATAGAAGTACTTCTGACCCTTTGATGTGCCTTACTCGGGAGATACAGAATGCTTTTGCTGTGCAAAACCAGACTGTTGCAGTGTTCTTTGGCCTAGAAAAAGCCTACGACACTACCTGGCGAGGGGGTATCCTTATGCAACTTGTTGAGTGGGGTATTGTGGGTAATTTGTTTTATTGTCTTAAAGATTTTTATCAGAACGTTACCTGAAAGTAAGAGTGGGCTCTTACATTTCTTCTGCTTACCCTCAAGAAGAAGGGTTACCTCAGGGAAGTGTCCTTAGTCCAACACTTTAATGTAGCTGTCAACGGTCTACTAGAAAAAGTTCCTGTCGGGGTACATGGTTTGGCCTTTGCTGATGATTATGCAATAATCTGTAGTAAGTCTACAGCTGTCGAAGCTTGTCAAATGATCCAGACTGCTATTAATGCTTCAACATCATGGGCCAGTGCTAAAGGTTTCAAATTTTCACCAGAAAAAACCAAAGCTATACGATTTTGTCGATTAAGAAGAGTGGAAGAGATTCCTACGCTGTTTTTAAATGATTCGATTTTACCTTATGAAGATAGCATTAAGTATCTAGGTGTTACATTTGATAAAAAATTAACTTTTACTCAACATGTTAATGAAGTTGTATGTAACGTGAAGCTTCGAATTAATATTCTTAAAGTTGTGTGTAATTTTAACTGGGGGGCAGATCGAATCACCCTTTTGAGGATGTACCAGGTTTTATGCCTAAGCAAAATCGATTATGGTTGCCAAGTTTATGGTTGTGCGTGCAAGACAACACTGCAGAAATTAGATGTTGTCCATAATATGGCTTTACGTATTTGTACGGGAGCCTATAGAACTTCACCAGTTGAAAGCCTATATGTTGGAGTCAGGTTTTCCCCACTATATCCGTAGGGAGGAATTAGGCTTGAGAGCCATATCAAGAATACTTACGTCAAAGCTAAACCCTAACTATAAGTACGTTAGAGAACCAACTGATAGAGCCCCAAATAGACCTAGACTGCCAAAGCCACTTGAAGTTCGACTAGCAAGCTCTGCCAGGGAGGTGGGATTACTACCTCCTGCAGTAGCTGAAATTTCGCCCTCAAAGTTAACTGCTTGGAATAGACCATGCCTAGAGATCTGCCCAATTAGGGACAGCAGGAGCATCAGTTCTGGTGATCAGTTGAGGGCAGGTTTCTTGGACCATACCTCCGAACATGGTGACTCTCATCATATATATACTGATGGTTCGAAGGGTTCTGATGGTGTTGGTTGCTCTGTAGTGACTAGTGATAATATTATTAAAAAGAAGCTTCCATCTAATTTTTCTGTTTTTACAGCTGAACTGCTGGCAGTATTGACTGCTCTTAAATATATTTTTTATAGTTCTTGTACTAACAAGGTTTTTACCATTTTTACCGACTCTTTGAGTGTTTTATCTTCTCTTAAAAGCCTAGTCTCTTGCCACCCTCTAGTGCAAGAAGTACAAGATTGGTTTTATCTTTTAATTAATAGAAGAGGATTTTCTGTTAGGTTTTGTTGGGCTCCGTCCCATATTGGAATTGTTGGGAATGAGCGAGCCAACGCTGCTGCTAAGGCTGCAACTAGGCTTAGGCACATTTCCAACATGGGCGTCCCTGTTTGCAATTTTAAAAGTACCATTCGATTTTATTGTAGAGACCAGTGGCAGGCCCACTGGTCTACTTTAGATAATAATCTTAAATTAAAGTCGATTAGACCTTCTGTTCATCCTTGGCCTCATAGCCGGATGGATAGAAGGTCTGAGATAGTTTTAGCTAGATTGCGTATTAGCCACACTAAATATACTCACGGGTATCTAATGACGAGTGGAGCGGATAGGCAGGTTCCTCGCTGTCCCACCTGTCATGTGGATTTGACTGTGGTGCATATTTTGGTGGAGTGCCCTCATTTTGAAACCAAACGTAGAGCTTGTTTGCTGGCAAATAAGTCTCTTGCCGATATTTTAGGTGAAGGTGCTCGGGCAGAGCAAATTATGACATTTTTAAAAAATATTGGTCTTTTTTACGAATTGTAGTTTTCTTTTAATTGTTTTAGGTTTCTTGTTTGGTTTTTATGAATGAATGATTTGTATGTTAGATCGTTTGTGTGTATGTTTGTTTGTGTGACAGTGACTTTTTTTATTCTTAAGATATATATGCGCTGAATGGCCCCTCGGCTCCGGCGCTTGGCTATGTGCCAAAAATGTTATAATCTAATCTAATCTACTGCTGTGACGCTCGATTTCATCGCCTTCGACATTGCGAGAATTTTCAACAGAGATATCTTTTGGACTCTTTCATCTTTCTGTTTACCGCACGGTAACAGAAGTCTGTACTAGTCTCCCGCTGCATCGCACCGCGATAATGCGAATGATTTTTGCAGACATCTGAGTTTGTCTTCAAAATATCTCGTATGCGTAGGTGTGCAATTATGCATTGTTCGCCCCGAATTAACAGATGTGTCAGAAGACATCGCCTACTCTCCGACCTGACAGCTCTACTTCCAAATGTTCAGCCCATGAGAAGCAGTTCTTCAGGCAGTATTTCCCTGTGTCTTCATTACTGAAAAGCGCTCCGCTTTCATTGCAACTACGATCCTCACCGGACAGCAATGAATAGCGGTTAGCGTTCTCAGTCTTTGTAGCACAGGTTCAGAATCTTGAGAATCCTTCTCTCGATTCAGCTGTGAAGACGTAGGCTGTACACCTTCGTCTTCAACTATACTATGAGATATCTTGCCATCAGGGACCTCGGTCTCTAGAAGGCAATTGACTTTCGCCTGTTGGGCACATGCCTTAAGAGAATCATCACCTCGCCGTCTGGCATCGGTGACGAACAAATTATTTGTTTAGTCTCTTGGCATAACCCTTTTAAGGCGAAGGGTCACGTGACTGCTCGGGTGCTTGGACAACTTGCCTCCTACCGAACGCAGTCAGTCGGCAGCTGTCAGAGCGCCCAAGTCAGTTACGAACTTCGCTGTGGACTTAGTTCGGTTGTTCCATAAGTCTTTTCTTCGTCCTAACGGCTTGTCACAGTACCCATAATATCGACACCCACCATTGAGTGTCGGTGTCCTATCCACTACCGAGAAGAAGAACTTCACTGCATGGGGATAGGAGAATGTGAGACACTTCGCTGCAGACGGATAGACCAGTATGGGTACAGGACATCACCGAGTCGAGAAAAGGGATAGGTCATGCGACCAAAAAAACCATTCCCTTCTTTTCCTCTGAGGTAATTGCATGACTTTTCCTGTGAAGTCAAGCATCAAGGGGGGATGGGATTCGTGACGCTCAATTTCGTACCGAACTTCGTAGCGAAGACTCAGAACCCTTCGGTTCCTGACGATCGGTTAAAGTCCTTCACAATCCCCTCCCTAATGGACTTCACCGCCTTCGATGCGAAGGAGATGCTGCTTTGTCCTGTGAAAGCGCGACCGCGCTTTCTGAAGAAACTCGACATCCCAGGCTGAGTGTTGAAGACTTCGTCAGCACCAAGATGACCTAGAAGTACACTCCCTCGAGTTACACAAGAACTTCTCCGTGGCGCAGGTACTGAAGGCAGGGGTCTGGTACAACCAGACCACTGGCACCTCCTTCTACCTTTTGGATGTTGCCCACAGGTCCTTGGATCGTTTTCCTTGGGACCCGTGGTGGCTGCTCAACACGTTGTGTAGCTAACCCAGACCCTAGCAGGCTGAACAGCATCGAGTCCTGGTGTGACTGTAAGAATAGATAAGTGAATGAGAGAGTGACTGGCTTCTCTTCCTATCTTTTTCTCCCCCTCTACCTGTGGGTAGAGGGATACGGTCATCACCTTGCTGGATAAGGATGAGATGCAGGTGAGCTACTCGACAGAGCCCCATCCTATCCCTTTTACTAGGGATGGGAGCAAATATCCACCACTTCCTCCTACAAGGGGGGGGAAGTGGATGCCAACAAGAGACAAACCATAACTTTATGTTGCCTCTTGCAAATAGGAACTTGTTCTTGCTTGCTGGTACGAAGAGATACGCTTGCCTCTCTCTTAGTACTTGGTCCAGAGGTCTGACCATTGATCCTGCGGTGCACACCCCGATCAATCGGACAGAGGCTTGGATCCCTCCCTCGCTCTTACGACCAGGGAGGCATTCCAAGGTTTGGCGAACACCAGTCTGTTCACAAAAGACTCAGATTCCTCCCACCAAGAAGTGAGTCTTCCTATTGTAAAAGGACCGAAGGTTTGTATGCCGTGTCGGAACAAATGACAATTTGTCCAAAATTGCATTTTTCCTAACTATACAAACCTGAGGTCCTTTTACACATAGTCCCACCTCATGCCACCCCTCACTCTGCAGTTTTTGCTTGGGCCAAAAGCAAAAGTGATTGTTTACCTCCCAGTCGCGCGCGCGCGCCTGTCGGACAAGCAGTTAACTACCGAACCCCATGTTCGAAAGCTTACGACCTATCCAGCTGCCGCTAGTAACCTTCCTATTGTAAAAGGACCTCAGGTTTGTATAGTTAGGAAAAATGCAATTTTGGACAAATTGTCATATTTCATGTATGACACTTACCTGGCAGTATATATATATAGCTATAATCCTCTGTCGCACTGGCAGAATTTTCAAAACTCGCGGCAACCGCTAGATCACTGGTAGTTCAGGTGATCACCACCCCTTTCCTGTGGCGCTAGCGCTCGGAACCATTCCCATTTTCATCAAATTTTCTCTGCCAGCCGAACCGTCAACATCGTTGAGGGTTCCCTGCTAGGATTTCGAACTCGTTGCTGACTTTTCACTATTTTGGAGAATTCATTGGTATCGTATTGGAAAGTTGCATTGGCAATCGCTGTGGATTTTTTCTTACAATGTCTGATTCCGGTGTGACTTTTAGAGTATATGTGTGAAAGAAGGATGTAAGGTGAGACTGCCGAAAGCGTCGGTAGATCCTCACACTGTGTGTAAGAAATGTAGGGAGTGTGTGTGTACTTGGGACAATAGATGTAAGGAGTGTGAGAGTTTGAATGAAAAGGAGTGGAAGACTCTCACGAAATATGTGGAGAGATTAGAGAGAGACCGAGTTAGGAGATCTGTGTCTCGGAGTGAGAGGTCAGGCTCTTCTAGTAAGGCTTTGAATGATTCAGTATGTATTTCTCCACCGCCTTCCCAAGTAGAAGTTGTTGCACCTTCTCCTCAGGTTTCTCCTGTGCCTGCTGCTGTTTCTGAGGATGCGAAGGACTCGCATTATGTACAAGTTTTTTGCTGCCCTAGCATCTATGGGCGAACAGATTCAGCGTCTTACGGACAAAGTGGGTGCTTTTGATGTGTGTGACAGTGTAGTGGAGGGGGCAGCTGATCGTCTCTCTCGTGCTCCTAGGCCTAGACCGCTGCCAAGCTCCCAGACCCAAGGGAGAAGGCATGTCGACAGTCGAAGGGAGGCGAGAGGGGTCACCATGCGATCAGTCATCCCTTCAGGCAGTCCTGTTGCGTCCCAGGCTGCAGCAGTGCGCTGTAGAAAAGGCGTCACTGGGAAGTGTGTTACATCTTCCGATAGTTCGGCGTCAGGAAAGTATCAGCGTTATGCGGATGAATCGTGTCCACTCAAGAGGACGCAGAGACCAACCTCATTTCAGGAGGACGCAGGACGCAAGAAATCGACTACGAGCAAGAGAGATGGAGTAGCCTCGAGATCTTTTAATCAAGTGAGGATGAGGAAGAAATTCCTGTTAAAAGGAGGAGAACGTTTCGCTCGAGGGAGGACGCTAAACGTTCGATGACAGTCGGCTCTCCAGAGAAGGACTATCTTTCTGCGTCCTGGGGGCGCTCTCCTGTTTCGTCGCCTTCACGCAGACCTCAAGTTTTTTCTCCTCATCGGACGAGTGCTTCAGGACATCGCTCTCCTTCTTCTCATGTTTTATTTCAGGAGACGGAGTCTAGAGACTTTATCAAGGAAATGCAAGAAAAATTATCCGACCTGGTTAAGTCTTGGGAAGCGAAGAATCAGCCTTCCGCGAGACGTAAGGACGCATCTCTCCCCGTTAAGTCTTCCAAGAGGACGCATGATCGGAGTGTGCCGCCTCCTCCTAGTACTTCGGCTTAGCGAACGGGACGCACGGTGACTTCCAGAAAGGACGATCGCTCAGTTTGGCAGGACGCAAGAAACCGCATAGACGTACGGCGGACGCGGATCAAGCGATGGACGCGGGACGTTAGCCCTTCTTCCCGTATTTTCTGAGAAGATTTTTGTCAGGACACGATGCAAGATTCTCGTGCTAAACAAGTATTGGACCAACAAGGGGAAGATATGCGTATAGACGTAGGATTACAGGAGGTTTCTTCAGCCGAAGAAGACGCTGTGGAGTTTGCTTCTGAAGAAGAGAAAGATATGGAAGGTCTATCTTCGGATTATAAAAGGTTGACTGATTGTCTCCTTTCTATTTTTGAGGGGGAATTTCAACCATCAGCTCCGTTATCCCCGCTTTCGCAGTTCTCGAACAAGAATCCCAAGAAATCGTCTTTTCTGAAGATGACTCTTTCGATTTCTGCCAAGAAAACCCTTCAAAGGATTGACACCTGGTTGAAGGAGAAGAAGGAAGCTGGGAAGACTTCTTTCTCTTTTCCTCCGGCCAAGTTGGCCTCGAAGTCGGGGGTCTGGTATGCTACAGGGGAAAGTCTTGGCCTGGGAGTTCCTGCCTCCTCCCAGGGGGACTTTTCCAGCATTGTGGACAGCTCCCGCAGGCATGCTCTGCACACGGCCAAGGTTTGGTGGACGTCTTCAGAGCTGGATCATCTTCTGAAAGGCGTCTTTCGGACTTTCGAAGTGTTTAACTTTCTTGACTGGTCCTTGGGAGCGCTTGCTTGCACTTTAGAAGAAAAGGATTCATCCGCTCATCAACTACCAAGCAGTATTATGTCCTGCATGGATAAAGCCCTGAGAGATGGGGTGAATGAATTAGCGTCCCTCTTTACGGCAGGAGTGTTGAAAAAGAGGTCCCTCCTGTGCTCTTTTGCGGCGAAAGGCGTGTCCAACGCGCAAAAATCAGAGTTGATTTTCTCCCCTTTATCAAATCAACTTTTTCCTGCAGAGTTGGTTAAAGACATCTCGTCGTTAACACAGAAGGCGACTCAGGATCTGCTGTCTTCTTCTGTAAGGAAATTTTTGCCAACAAAAGGGGTTAAGAAGACTCCGAAGGAGTCAAGGCTACCTCAACAGCCGTTTCGAGGCAAAACATTTCCTCGATCCTCCTTTAGAGGAAAAAGGGCTCTTCCCAAGAGAGGGTCGAAGCCAGCTAACAAGCAGTGATGTACAAGTCCTCCAGTCATCAGTTGGTGCCAGACTCCAGGATTTTTGGTAAGTTTGGCACAACAAGGGAGCGTACCCTTGGGTCGTCACGGTAGCCAGGGAAGGTTACAAGATCCCCTTCCTAAAGAAGCCTCCTCTTTCTACATCACCGAGAGACCTGGGATCCCATGACCACGATCCAGAGAAAGAAGAGGACCTACAGGAGCAAATCCGCTCCATGATCAAGAAAGGAGCAATAGAACCTGTTCTGGACCACTCATCTCCAGGATTCTACAACAGGCTTTTCTTGGTAGCGAAAACCTCGGGCGGATGGAGGCCAGTGCTGGATGTAAGTCACCTCAATTTGTTTGTGGAAAAAACAAAATTCACTATGGAAACGACCAAATCAGTACTGGCAGCTCTATGTCCAGGGGACTGGATGGTCACCCTGGACCTTCAAGACGCGTATTTCCACATCCCCATTCATCCAGGATCAAGAAAGTATTTGAGGTTTATGAGCCAGAACAGGGTATTTCAGTTCAAAGCTCTTTGCTTCGGACTTTGCACGGCTCCGCAGGTGTTCACGAGAGTGATTACGAATGTGGCGAAGTGGCTGCATCTTCTAGGGATCAGGGTATCGCTATACCTAGACGACTGGCTTGTAAGATCCCAATCAAGACAACAGTGTCTGGAGGACTTAGAAGCAACTTTGAAATTAACAAACGAATTGAGTCTGATAGTGAATTTAGAAAAGTCGAATCTGATCCCCAAACAGGAGATAATCTATTTGGGGATTCAGATTTCCTCAGTGACTTTTCAGGCTTTTCCATCACCAGACAGGCAAGTTCAGTGCCTTCGGAAAGTGCAAGCCTTTCTAGAGAAAGACCAATGCTCGGCGCGAGAGTGGATGAGCTTGTTGGGGACTCTTGTTGCTGGAGCGGTTCGTTTCTCTAGGAAGACTTCGCATGAGACCTTTACAAAACTTCCTGAACGAAGTATGGCCAAGAAAATTGCAACCGGATTCCTTCCTGTTAAGAATTCCTTACAAGATCAAGAAGGAATTACTCTGGTGGCTAACTCCGGGAAAGTTAGCGGAGGGGGCGTCGCTCCAGCTAAGGAACCCAGACCTTGTATTATTTTCAGACGCTTCGGACGCAGGCTGGGGAGCGACTCTAGGCCCTCAAGAAGCGTCAGGTCGTTGGAGCAAGGAGGAAGCGACTTGGCATATAAACAGGAAGGAACTGATGGCGATTTTCTTGGCTTTGAAAGCGTTCAAGGCGTTGATCTGCAACAAGGTGGTACAAATGAACGCAGACAATACCACAGCTCTGGCATACATTCGCAAGCAAGGAGGAACGCACTCAGTTTCACTGTGCAAGTTAGCGGAAGAAGTCCTCCTGTGGGCAGAGAAGGAGAACGTCGCCCTGCTCACCAGGTTGATTCAAGGGGAGAAGAATGTGAGAGCGGACCTGTTGAGCAGGGAAGGTCAATTGCTGTCTACAGAGTGGACCCTTCATCTAGAAGTATGCCAGAGTCTGTGGAATTTATGGGGTCGTCCAGTGGTGGATTTATTTGCGACCGCAAATACGAAGAGGCTACCGATATACTGCTCTCCAGTCCCAGACCGTCAAGCAGTCGCAGTGGATGCCTTCCTTCTAGACTGGACAGGCCTAGATGTGTACGCCTTTCCTCCGTTCAAAATTCTAGGAAAGGTGATGAAGAAATTCATGGAGAGTCAAGGCACGAGACTGACTCTCATAGCCCCCTACTGGCCGGCACAAGATTGGTTCACAGAGGTACTGGAATGGACAGTCGACACACCAAGAACACTTCCAACAAGAGTAGATCTACTCAAACAGCCCCACTTCAACAGGTATCACAAGAACACCCTCGCTCCGGGTCTGACTGCGTTCAGACTATCGAAAGACTTGTCAGAGCGAGGGGGTTTTCTAAGGAAGCGGCCAAAGCTGTGGCCAGAGCAAGAAGAGCCTCTACAATCAAGGTGTACCAGGCAAAGTGGGAGTCCTTTCGTAAGTGGTGTAAGAGTCAAAAGGTTTCTTCTTCCAGTACCTCTGTGACCCAAATTGCAGACTTCCTTCTGTATTTGAAGGCGGAAGCAGGATTATGTACGCAGACAATCAAAGGCTACAGGAGTATGTTAGCCTCTGTTTTCAGGCACAGAGGATTAGATATTACTAACAATCTGGATCTGAGAGATCTCATAAGTTCCTTTGAAACAAGGAAAGAACAACGCTATAGGGGTCCTTCTTGGAACCTGGATATAGTTTTGAAATTCCTGGGAACTAAGCAGTTTGAGCCAATGGGTCAGGCTTCTTTAAGAGATGTCTCTAAAAAGACTATCTTTTTGGTGGCCTTGGCCACAGCGAAAAGAGTGAGTGAACTACAAGCTATTACAGTGGGGCCTCGTTATCCACGGGGGATAGGGCCCAGAACCCCCCCGTGATAAGTAAATACCCGTGTTATCCTGATACCCCCCTCAAAAATTGCTTAAAACTGCCTACTTTAATAGTTAACCCACCCAAGACCACTCATGTTCCAATGTTTATAAACTGCTTACTTTAGTTCAAACACCAATATGTTTTCAACTATCACCTAAAACTAAATTCAAGACAGTTTTAAAGTTATTGTACAAAATTAGCCTTAAAAAATAAATGTAGTATATGTACTACTGTACATATGTAGCCTACTAGCCTAGGGATTACAGCTAGAAGCCTACATACGCATGGTGGGCCTCTTTTTTTTTTTTACAAGGAAAGAGAGGATGAGTGGTAAGAGAACTATCAAAATATGTAAATCATATGGGTACTCACCAACAATCTATTGATAAAATAAAAGATGGCGACGATTTTGCAGTGCAATCCAGTAATATAATAACGATAATGCTACCAACAGTATGCAGCGAAACATCTCTTCCCTTCGTCACAACACGTTAATACTAGTATATTCCACGTAAAAACCTTCATCTGACCTTTAGGCGTCTTTCCCATTAGAGTAAAAGAATCAGGGCTTTTGGATGCCACATAATTAACTCGTTTATAGGGTACAATTTAAAGAACGCGCCGCACACCACATTTCATAACAACAACAAACGTTTGTAGGCCAGTGTTGCAACTGGGAATGGCAATTTCTTGCTAGATTTTTGTTCCATAAAAGGCTAAAAAATCACATACCGTATATACTCGAATAACGTGCAATCTCCCATATCGTGCGACCCCTAATTTTTCACCAATAAAACCAAAACAGTGGTTTTGTGTTTTGTCATGTATCTCATGTATCATGCAAGTTAATTCATAAGGTTGGTGGTTTAGCCTGCTAATGGCCGAGTCTTCAGATGTGTGCTGATGCTAGTCAATTTACGGTAATTTTCTTATTAATCTCGAGAATTGAATAGAAAATCTCAAAATTAAAAAAAAACTCCCAAGATAATAAAATAATTGTAAAAATAACACGCCTTGGAGAATCCTTAATCATTCTCTCTCTCTCTCTCTCTCCTCTCTCTCGCTCTCTCTCTCTCTCTCTCTCTCTCTCTCTCTCAATCTCAATCTCTCAGGAATAAATACGTACGTACTGTAATTTGCAGTAAATGTGTAGACAGTGTGCGTGTTTAAAAAATGTGCAGTACACACACATTCCGATGTTTCGGTTTTTTGGAATTTTTCAGATTTCGGAAATGTGAGGTCAGATGCATAATCAAACAACACCACTACTGCAGCAAAAACATTTTTTCCCTTTATGTTTTCATTATTGTTATTTATTAATTACAGTTTATTAAATAAATATTAATATAATACTGTTAATGAATGTGAGATAATTAAGATCACCTATAATAAAATAGTGGGACATTAATACCATATGTTCACTAATAGGTATTATTTTCAAAACAACATTCCGTAAAACACAAAAAATATATGTACAGGGGTCCTCGAGTTACGACGTTGATCCGTTCTTACGATGCGTCGTAACACGATTTTTCAGCGTAAGTCGGACATTGAAAAATACACATGATTTAATGTAAATACCTATCATAACAACGAGAGAACAATTCCTTACCTTTATTAGTTTGATTGGCTTGCACACTGGAGAGGAAGCTGCGGTGCTGGAGAGACTGGGGGAGGTTAGTGAAGAGAAAAGAACCTCCAGAAGTTGCTGGAGATGCTGAGGCAGGTGATTCTTGAGGTGAGGCAACATACTAGTACTGGAGATGCTGAGGCAGGTGATTCTTGAGGTGAGGCAGAACATACTACTGGAGATGTTGGGGCAGGTGAGTCTTTAGGTGAGGCAGAACCTACAGAAGGTGCTGGAGATACTGGGGCAGGTGAGTCTGGGTTAGCAGAACATTCAGAAGGTGCTGGAGATTGTGGGGCAGAGTCTGGATTAGCAGAGGCAGCTGAGGTAGAGGGTACAGGATCTCCTGCAGGCCTCTCTACCTTCTTAAAATACTGCTCCAGGTTAGTCTGAACAGAGAGCGACCTCTTTTCATCCAAGATCTCCTTGTAACACTGCATCAAATCCATGATGCCTCTGGAAACCCTAGTGAACCTGTCCAAGTTGGGATCCTGAGCCTCAAAAGTTGACAACGCTTGCTGCAACTCTGCAAAACCTCTTATCAAGTCCTGCCTTGTGAAGCCTTAGGCTCTGGGGTGGGTGCTTTCTTCTTCTTCCTCTATCATCTGCTTCTCCAGATTGTATCAGGTCCTCAGCAGATAACTCCTCGCCATGAGACTCCAGCAGCTCTGTAACATCATCAACCTCCATCTCCAAATTGATTTCCTTACTCAGGGCAACAACGTTCTTGACAACTAGCTGAACTGTGTCCTCAAACCCATGGAAATCATTCACAAATTGAGGACAAAATTTTCTTCCAGACACCATTCATGTTTGTTTTGCTTAACCTCCTCCCAGGAATTAGCAATGTTCTTTACAGCATCAAGGATGTTGTAGGATTTCCAAAAGTCCTTCAGAGTCAAGTCCTTCTTGGTTTCAGTTGCCTGTAAAGCCATAGCATTGTCCTTCGTAGGTAGTAGGCCTTGAACGAAGCAATCACTCCTTGGTCCATAGCTGTAAAAGGGCCGTGGTATTAGGTGGAAGGTAAACCACCTTGACATTAGGGTTGAAGTCTCCCAGCTGGGCAGGGTGTCCAGGGGCATTGTCCAGCACTAGCAACACCTTAAAGGGGATAACCCTTGTAGGCGCAATACCGCTCCACACTTGGAACAAAATGGTTTACGAACCAGTCCTCAAACACTGCAAGTGTCACCCATGCCTTCTTGTTGGACTTCCAAATTACTGGTAGTTGACCCTTCCAAATGCCCTTGAGTGCCCTTGGATTTTCAGCCTGATACACCAACAAGGGCTTCAGTTTGAAGTCGCCAGCAGCATTACCCCCAAGAAGTAAAGTTAGCCTCTCCTTGCTGGCTTTATGACCACGGGTGCTGACTTCTCCTCCTTGGCGATGTAAGTGCGGTTAGGCATACGTTTCCAAAACAAACCTGTCTCGTCTACGTTAAACACTTGCTGAGCAGAATAACCCCCCTCCTTAATTATCTCAGACAACGCTTTAGGAAATTCACTCGCTGCTTTCTCATCCCCACTAGCAGCTTCACCTTGCAATTTAAGGTTATGGTAATTGGCCCGAGCCTTAATCGCATAAACCAAACCCCTACTAGCCACAAACTCTTCACTTTCACTTCCCTCCCCCTTTTCTTTTTTCAACGCTTCAAACATCTTTTCGCCTTCTCCTGAATCACCATAAGGCTGACTGGGATACGCCGTTGATTTTGGTCTTCCAACCAAAGCACCAATAACCTGTCCATTTCAATTATTAGACCCACTACGCTGCTTAGTTACACTGTCGCTTTCATAGGAGCAGATCCTTTCACATGTTCAACGATGCGCTCTTTATCTTTGATAATGGTAGCAACGGTCGAACGGCTAAGGCCAAGTGAGCGGCCAATGTTTGTTGCGTTTCGTTCCCTCCCTTCTCAGATCGCTTTATAATGTCCACTTTAATTTCCATGGTGATGGCCTTTCTTTTCTTCGATGCACTACCATCAGAAGAGTCCGCCGTTGCGCTTGGGAGCCATAACAAGAGCAAAAAGTTACAAAAACGATACAACACGAGGGAGAGAGAGGCAGTGTAAACAACCAAAATGGCGTATGGCGAGGATGAGCGTAGCGAAGCGACGCCGTCCTCTCCCCCACAAAGCGTATTCTTCCGCCGTGCGCCCGGAACTAGTTCGCGTTTGTTTACGTTGCTTACGACGCTCTAAACCGCGTAAGACGGAACGACGCAAAAATATTATTTTTTATATTTTTATGGGGGCGCGTTCGTAACCACGAAACATCGTAAGTCGAGACCAGCGTAACCCGAGGACTTACTGTACATAACAATCAAAATATAATAATGTTTTGCAGTTCAACTTGTGAATTTTAACAATAAGTATGACTATATAATATATTTTACCATATCGATCTTGAAATTGAAGAGTCCGTAAACTTCTGAGGATGGTCCGGGAAATGGATTTGTACTTGTGTTATTACGTATCGCTACAGACACCATGTGGTATTTTCATACCACTATATTGATGACGCATCGCTACGACACACTGGTGTTTTTTTCATACCACTATACGTTAAAGTTAAAAACATGACATAGAATCGACTTTGCGACTTCGTTCACTTTGATATTTTTAACGATACAATAACTATCATTTGTACTACTAAAACCATCTTCACATAAGTAATTTTTTCGTAAGATATGTGTTGTTGCAAAAGCTAGCTTATATATAAAAGGCTTTTATAATTTAAAGTCATCTTAGATATACATATGCACCCAAACTCATTGTGGGGAAATTTACTACTGTTTCCTCCTTTTAGCATCATTCAAACACTTTAATAATATAATGCATAAATATCTAGCTATACATATTTACATCGTATACAAATACTACATACAGTTATATACACATACTTTTATATACAAAGTTAACAGTTATATACACATACTTTTATATACAAAGTTAATCATATGAGTAGTGATCAGACGACAGCTGTGCACTGGACTACGTACGTACTACTTGGAAGATAAAACGAACAAAAATTTTGTTGTTGTTAGTCGCCGGGATAGATTAACATTTTTTCCAGAGATTAAAAAGCTGAATTTTGTTTTGAAGGTATGTCACCGCGATATTATATTATTGTTTTCACGAAGGAATAATTATATAAGAAAATTAGTGAGTAATTTTTGCCGTCAGCAGTCAGAAAATCACGAACATGGTAACGTTCAAACCTAGTGCCATCCATGGCGTATGTCTATAAATAGAACAGAAGCAGAGGGCAGTCATTGGATAACAGATCTCCATGGCTACCAACCAACCAATCAGGTGTTAGTTATACTACTCTGTAATTTCTTAGAATGAACGTTTACACACACGAAGCTAACGATGATGTATGTGTTTTGCATACAGTACGTAGTTTTAGTTTTATTATTAGTGTAAGTATTTTTACTGATTTCATGAAGAATAAATGATTCCTTCTCATTACTTTGAATGCAAAATGGCTTGAAGATTCTTCCGCAAAAAGAAGAGAAAAAAAAAAAATTCCTTAGAAGATGATACCTATTTACTAACGCGGTTGACATACCTTCAAAACAAAATTCAGCTCTTTAATCTCTGGAAAAATGTTATTGTTCCGATACGTAATACAAACCCTCGGTCCTTTAACAATAGGAAGGTAACTAGGCAAGGCAGCTGGGACGGTCGTAAGCTTCGAACAAAGGGGAGAACGGTAGTTAACTGCTTGTTCCGATCGTGCGCGCGCAGCCGCAAAAGCGCCCGAGAGGTGAAGAACCACTTTTGCTTTCGGCCGCGGGTGTGAAGGACGTGTCGTCATCGCTCTCTGCCCGCTTCATCGTCGTATGCTTTGTTTATATTGTGTTTTTCTACTAATGGTTGGTTTGACTTGAAAATGAAACTGTAAGTACACTGTTTTTTCATTTTCATTACTTAATTATGAATCACATGGAGCTATCGCCGTAGAGACGGGCGATTCTCCGCTCTTTTCTGAATTGAAACCCTTGAATTATGTCTCGGTGCCGAGGGCTGCGCACCCCTCGTTCGCCGAGTCATGTATTTTGGGCGAAAGTGTGTAATTGAAAGATGTAAGTACTCTTTTTCATTATATTTTTGCCTGTGCGTTCGTTGCGAGAGCTTGATTGCGCTCGCAAGAGCCTCTTATTTTGTATGAATAGAATGCAATGAAAGTGGATTCGCAATGCAGTTTTCTTTTCATTTTCATTTTATTAATTGCATCAAATTTAATTTTGGATCAATTTCCGCTCTTACCCGGGAATTAATCCTTACGATTTATTGCTGTGAAAGTGAAAATAGCAAGTGCAGTATTGTTCATTTTCATATATATTTATGATAGCATCATATTATTATGGATCAAGTTTCCGCTCTTACCGGGAATTGATTTTTCCCTCTTTAAGTTCTATGAAGTGAATCGCAAGTGCAGTATTCTGTTTCATTTTCATATTACTTTTCACTGCTGTGCGGGGTAGGGGAAGCGAAGGTCTGCCAGGAAGTCGTCGGAAAGCTCTCCCGCGACTCCCTTGGTATCCGATTCTTCGTCTTCTTTCCTGCCCCCCCGCTCAGCTTCCTCGTATTTTGTTTTTGGGTCTTCCTTCCGTTCGGGGTGGGGCATGTCTCCCCCCCCCGTGCGTGAGGGAACCCCTCTTACTAATCTGTTTGTGCTACCGCAGGTGCTACATCCGTGGGAGACGACCTTGGACAGGTATGGACCACTGCGGCTGCAGGGCGTGCCTAGCATCCACGATCTGCTGCAAAGTCTAGCGAGGTCTGGGGCGGTGAACCTTGGAGTGGGTCTCCACTACAACCTTCACGGCCGCCTTATCTGCTTCTTCCCCCCGCTGGTCTACACTCCCCATGCTGTGTCGGTGACGCCGTCTGCCGCTTCTAGGGCCGGTCGCGCCGTACCGAGGAGGGGTATGCCGCCGCCGCCTGTGTTTTCTTCGTGTTGCCTGCCCCAGACTTCCGCTGTTTCCAGCAGCTCGCCCCTGGACCCGGCCGCCATACCACGCTGGCTGCCGATGATTCTACGAGGCGATGGCTGGCCTGCCGTACCTGTCGCTGATGTGGTTCCCGCTACTGGCTTGGCTGTCCCTTCTGTGTTTACCGCTGCCGCTGTTCCTGCGCTCCTGACTGGTTGCTGTTCCTGTCGCTCCTGGTTCCTGCGCCTGTCCATGCTGGTCCTGCCCATGGTGTGT
>NC_087204.1:75067339-75117189 GCF_015104395.2 Macrobrachium nipponense
AGTTGTGGTAGTTCTACATTCCCCGGTAGAGGGAGGGGGTACGGGAATCACTAAACCAGTCAATTAGCGCTGCCGCGAAATTCGAAATTCTGCTGTGACGTCGAGACTACAGCTATTGTAACTACCAGTAGTATAGTAAAACATTTATTTTATCATAAAACATATCATTTTTATGAAAAGCTTTATCTCAATTTATTCACAGAATGAATCATCTACTGGTGATATCCAAGTCATAGGTGGGGATAACTTGAAAGGACTCAAAGGTCAAAATGTTTTGGTAGTTGAAGACATTATAGATACTGGCCGAACGATGGAAAAGTTGTTATCCATACTAAAAGAAAATGAACCAAAAACTATCAGAGTTGCTTCCTTACTTGTCAAAAGGCGCCCAGGTTCAACAGGATACAGGCCTGATTGTAAGTATAATTGTAGTTCGTTGGTATTAAAGGGAACATCAGAGTTGTTCTTTGCTGAAAGGGATATTTTCTTTGCTACTTCTGTCAAACTTGACAGTCTAAATGGTGATTCAGTGAGTTTCACAGATGCTTTTACAAAATTTGTGTATACACATTTAGTGTCGGTTATATGTTTTCATAGTAAACTTTGCAGTTTCTCTCCCTCCTGGAGTATTTAATTTCTGCAATGTTCTAAAGGCAATGGAGATAACATTGATGCAGCTAAAGAAGCAGTCAGCTTACTGAGCAATCTCATGTACTGTACTGTAGATGTACTAGAAAGTAGCTAACTTTTTCAAAACTATTTTGAATAAATGACAAAGTAAATGAGACAGCCAGTCTGATAGTTACAAATTAGATGTGATCAATCCCTATAAACTGTAATCACCACTGGCCATCGTCATTAAAAAGAAGTCACCAATCAGAAATGCTCAAAATTTTTGTTAAAAATAGACCACAGCCAAGTTAATACATGGATATTTAATGACATTTTACACTCCCAGTTGTCACGGGTAATGTATAATCCTTGCTGTAGGACTTGATGCTTTCTGAAATGTACTCTTTATTAAGGACACATACCCTTCACTTAAAAATAAAATACTCTTCAGCTGCTTTGTATAAACACTATGTATTTTCTTTAACTGTAAAGTACTTGAAAAAATGGTCAGTGCAAAACTCGCATGATTTTTTTGCAAGGTTCAAATTAAAAAAAATTCCATCGTAGTTTGGGTCTTAAAACAAAAATATCAAAGTTTAGAATAATTAACATACTTAGAAGACTATGTTTCTATGGCTGTAAAGTAGAATGACAACTATGGCTGTATTCTTTGATGTTAAAATGATATTTCAGTACAGTAGTACCTCGAGATACGAAAGTCTCTACGAAAAAAACTCGAGATACGAAAGCCAATGCGAAAAACTTTTACTGCTCTACATACGAAAAGTTTTCAAGTATACGAAATGGTTGTTGCTGTAAAGTCCCGACCCCCCCCGAGACTCGCCCGGACCACGAGAACAATTTTCAAAAACTCCCGCGCCGCCAACTGAGTAAACTCGCCACCATCCTCCCGCTCTCCCATTGGTTCCTGATGCTAGTCACCCCATAAGGTCCTGCTCTCCTATTGGTCAGCATCTACCCCTTGTGCTTTAAGTATTCTATTGGTAAAAGGATGCTGTAAATTGAAAAACTTACTCATGCAATAATTTAATAAAAAAAAAATAAAAAAAAAACATTAGGTAAAGATAGAATAAAGAATATAAATGAATGGTTATTATACTGTTTGGTAGTTTCAGTAGTTGAAGAGAGAGAATGAAAATTTATGGCTTACTGTGTAAAGTGATTGCTTGTCGATCGTTCGATACTCGTAAGTGCTGGATGTAAACAGACGTTTGGAAGCTTTTTTTTTTGTTTTGTTTATTTATAGTTAATGGTTACTCAATAATTATTTGAAATGAGTACATGCAATACATTAAATAAAAAAATTGTGAATTAGATATCATAAAATATAAAATAAATCAGACTGCCAACAAATACGTATTTTTTAGAATTCTTCTTCTGTTTTATTATTACGTTACGTATACGTATGTTTCATTATAGCTGTCAGTAACTCGGTATCTCCATTAGGTAAAGATAGAATAAAGAATAGAAATGAATGGTTATTATACTGTTTGGTAGTTTCATTAGTTGAAGAGAGATACTAATGACAATTTATGGCTTACTGTGTGCTAGGAAAAATGAATGTAACAATCGATTGGAATGTTTGTTTTTTGTTTGTTTGTGTATTATAGTTAATGATTAATTAATAATTATTTTAAATTAGTACATACTGATTATTATACATTTTATTGGCATATTCTAAGCTTTTAGCTCTTAGGTTTAGATGTCAGAATCATAGACTAGGTTACAGTAGCAACCGCTAACATAGGCTAGGCTTATTGCTAAGGGACCATATGCTAAAGTCCTAATATATGCAGTAAAAATGGGGTTGAACATTACACGCAGTTGAATATTACTCAAGTATGTACAGTATTTTGCCTTTTTGGAGTCATATTTCTTCCGTCAGATCGGCGTTGAATAACCCTAGAACATGTGTTTTAGGCCTGGAAATATAACTTATGGGGTGTTTTTGGAGGGCTTGGAACGGATTAGCCATTTTACATGTAAAATGTGTTCCAAGATACGAAAAAACTCATAATACGAAGGCCGCCTCGGAACGGATTAATTTCGTATCTCGAGGTACCACTGTAGTACATGGAAATACTCGTGGCATAAAACCCAATTGAATAAAATGGGGTGGTTATAGCTTCTGCTATACTTTTGGGCTTTGAGGATCTTGGGGGAGACTTATTGTGGTTAGGTCATGTAAGAAATAATGCTGTAATGGACATTTTCATGCCACTAATGTTTAATGCATTTGTAGAGTATTTTTGAAGATATTAAATGGAAATAGTAGGTGTTTAGCCAATGCAAGGTAGGTTAACCTTTGTTTAACATTTATCCAGATTTTAGCTATTGTCTTAAACGGGTCAACTATTTAAATGACCTATTGCTGCCCTGCACTTGCATAACACTGAACAGTGAACCTCTAGCTTCCTGTTGAAGCATGAATTAGAGAGATCTAACATGGGTCTTTCTTATAGATGGAAGATAAGCTTGTTTGCTATGTCCTGATGCAGAGACCCACTCTGTACTTAAAACTTGACTCCGATGACTTAGCTTGTCAGCCATCACATTCCTCTTGCCTGGAATGTACCTGGCCATGAGCTCCACTTGTCGATTGCCCACTGATGTAATTTGACTGTCAATGCGCAAAGTTGGCAAGTCACCTTCCATCCTGTTGTTTACATATGTTATCACTGTGGTTGTCTGACATCTGGACAACTGACTCACCACCTCTCTTGAAACCTCTGAAGACCCAGGAAAGCTGCTTTAAACTTAACACAATTGATGTGCACTTGTTTGTCCTGAGAGCTCCACACCTTTGAGGTCAGGAGCTCTTCGAGATGAGCACCCCCAACCTTCGGAGGAGGCATCCGAGAACGGAACAGATCCGGAGGGGATGAATGAAGAGGAGCTTCCACTGTCAGGTTCAGGTCATCCAACCACCACAGAAGGTCGCTACTTACCTCTGCTGACAGAGGGACCTGGAGCTGAGAGAAATCTCCTGCCGGGGACCAAAACAAAACTCCAGTCTCTGCTGCATGGATTGAATGTGAAGATGCCCATGAGGGACCAGCTTCTTGAGAGAAGGCAGGAGGACCTAGAAGAAACTTGCCACTGGTGAGCTTGGTTGCCTCCCCCCTCAAAAATGAGTGAACCACATCCATGAATTTCTCATAAACCTCTGGTCCGATGGAAAAATCCTCAACGATGCTGTATTTATCACCATTCCCAGATAAAGAATCCTCTGGCTGGGAAGTAGATTAGACTTCTCCAGATTTATCACGATGCCTAGGCTCTGACAAAACTGGAGAAGATGGTCCCTATCCCGAACCAGTTTGTCCTAGGAACTTGCCAAGACCAGCTAATTGTCGAGATATCTCAACAGGCGAATCCCCTGAGCATGAGCCCACATTGACCACTAGTGTAAAGACGCTTGTGAAAGCTTACGGAGCTGTTGTCAAGCCAAAGCAAAGGACCTTGAATTGGAAGACCTGCTCCCAAGACTGAAGCAGAGGAATCTCCTGGATAGAAGGGTGGATAGGAATCTGGAAGTAGGCATCCTTCAAGTCTATAGACAGCAAAGTTTTTCTCCCCCATGGCTGCTAAGACAGTCCAGGGTGTCTCCATCCTGAACCTTGTCTTCTTGATGAAGTGGTTCAATGTTGAAAGGTTTATCACCAGCCTCCAATCGCCAGTGGCCTTTGGCACTAAGAAGATTCGACTGTAGAACCCCAGAGGACAATCTACCATTTCCACTGCACCCTTGTCCATCACCTTCGTCACTTCCTCCTGGAGAGCTAAGTGCTTTGGAGAGCCTTGGGTGTACATCAAGTGCAGGAAAGGATGATCTGAGAGAGGAGGGAAGCTGAATGAAAGTAGATGTACCCTACCTGAAGGACATCTATTACCCAGGATTCTGCTCGGTGGCAACAGGCGGCGGGGAGTGGCACCATCTCTATCAACAACCTGTCCTACCTCTAGCCCCAGTCCCTGGTTTTGAAGAATGAGACTGAAAGGGGTGCTACTTTGGCTGCTTCTTTGGATTAGGTGCTGGCTGAGGAGCCCCAGTCAAAGTTGATGACTTTGTAGTCTTTCTGGCAGGAGATGCCTACTCTGTCCTGGAGCTAGTGGGCAAGACTGAGCTGGCAGTTTAGTGACCTCTTGCTGGACAAGCCAATTGTTATTGTCAGCCTGCCGTCTTGTCTGTTGTAGCCTCCAACTGATCTCTAAGTAGAAGGAGCTGGGATTCTAGATCTCCATTCCACAGTTACAACAAGGAATTCATATCCACAGCATAAGGGCTGTGTCCCTTCTAATTAGGAGCAAATTAGCCTACAAATTAACACTAAGATGACCCAGATATGAAGTGGCCTTTGCACCAGATTGAAGTAACCTGATGAAAGAAGGGGCACTGACAGATCCTCTTGCATTTCAGCCATGAGACACTGAAAGGCAGAAGAGGCAGTCGACTCCAAAGTAGAAACTTCTTGAGAGGTTAACAAGGTAACAAAGGGTTCTCAGCCCTAACTTTGATCCTGGGCAATCCAGTTCAGATGAATACATCCTCATTTGACATTTTCCCGTCCTGAAACCAAAGAATTCACATGCTGCAAAATTGAGTTAGCTTGCCCTGAACATGGCATCTTTGGTCCAAAGCAAGGCCTCTGTGCTTGTAGGGGTATAGAAGATGAGTCTCAGTTCTCTTTGAAGATTATTGTACTATGAATGAGATAATAACCTCCATGAAGGAGAAAGAAACTCCAGACTCCCCAATCCTCTGTATCCTGCACTGAAGTCCAAAGTCTTGAAGTAGAAGAGAAAAATCCCTATCACTATCCCTATCACTTCCTCTGGCCATTGGAGAGCTTCTTGATGAAGGACAAATGTCATCTCTTCCCCTCCAAAAGTCTGTCCATGAACGAAGGAATAAGTATGTGCGTCCGTCTCTGCCTGAGAAGAGTCGTGCGTGACAACATGACATTGTCATTAAACATGCTGGACACACAGATTGCATTTTTGCAAGTCACTATGTATGTGATACCATATGGGAGAAAGACAAGCAGAGGCATGATACCTCCACCTTGATGAGTCACGGACCACTGACTTCGGAAGGTGAACGACAAACGTAGTACTTCCAAGGAGAATGAGACAAGGAATGCCTTGGTGTCTTGGAAACTGGAGAAAGACGACTCTTAGAACCATGTATAGCTGTAGAAGCACATCCGCCACGAGGGACACATCCGTCATCAACATTGCAGCCATCACTTGAAACATCCACAGACGTGAGCAACAGGCAAAGAGATCCTGGACTTAGCAGGTGAATGAGACTTGAAATGAGGAGAAGAAGGTCTTGAAGCAACAGGACTTCTAACCTGAGGAAACCATTACCTTCGATTTCTTGAACGGAGCGAGCCCTGTCATCCTTACGGTAAACTCAAACAGGTTGAGGAGGTGTAGAACACACGAGAGACTTCCAAGGGGTAGAAGGGCGATGATCATCTTAAAAAGGAACATGGACGTGAGAGAGAGGACCTTGTGCATGAAGGGGTGACTTACATCTGTGAGAGGAAGAAGATGACAGAGCTCTCAGGCTCCCAGAGGAAGAAGCGACAAAGTCCTCAATCCTCCAATGCTATTCGCCTCAGTGGCGTGATCAGTAGCTTCTTGGTCTGCCACCTCGGGCATTCCATTGAGGTGTGAGAGATGTGTATTTCTGGTGATAGAAGTTCACTTTTGATGTGGTTCAGAAGTCACTTAAAGCCATTGGTCCCACTGCTGAATAACTACTGGTTCCATGCAATGCAAAAACACCATAGAAACAAACAAACAAGACCGAGGAGGGGAAGTCAAAGGTGAGGCAGGAGAGGATGAAGATGACGAGGAGGACAAAGATGAAGGCGAAGACCTACATTGTTTCCTCTTAGGGGTACTACCATACTTCTCTCGAATAACAGAGTCCAGTTTGTCCAGCTTAGCCTGCATGAAAACCTCTGATGGATTGACTTGGAGGTGACGTCATGGTGGTAGATGGAAGTGACGTCACAGCAACAGGCGGAAAGTGTTACTTCATGGCAAAGACTACCCTGGGAGTGACGTCACAGGGTGTATTGGACACTGTGCCCAAGTCGGTGGTCTTGCTGATGGCACGGGAAAAGGTGACACAGGATGAGGCACAGTTAATGAAGGCGTCCCGCTAGGCAGCAGCACACACAAAACCCAAAAATAGTGGAGGTTTGGGGGAGGGGGGGGACTGCTAGGGGAGCTACTACTGGAAGGCATGCGACATGAAATGGGACAATATATAGGCCTTCCAAGGAGGGAACCTTGGGTAGGCCTAAGGAGGCCCACACAGACATCTTGCATGCATCGGACCCCGAAACAAAGGAACAAGATGGCACTACTTCCTCTCTACCAAAAGGAATCACATCTCTCCCTGAGATAGAGGGGGTAGCATACAAAATATCATCCCCTGAGCAACTCTCAATGCTTCCAAAGACGAATCAATGGAAGAAAAAGAAAGGGACAAGTTATCAGTGGAAGAGGGTAGCAGAAGGCAAAAGTCTGGATGAAGGGGAAGCAAAAGCATCCACTAGAGGAGAAGGGAATCCTTCCCAAGATGGATGTGTCGACTTCCTACGATGCTCCTTCTTCTTGTAGAAGTTCTTCCACTGCACAAGTGGCAGTGTCTATAGTAGTACAGTAAAACCTCGGATTTCTTATGCACTGGGTTTTGTATGATTCAGTTTTCATAAACCTTTCCTGATGAAATATTGACTTGGGTTTTGTATATCTCAGATTTTATACATCCGGAATGGTCCTTCCATGTTCTCTCGTGACCCATTTCTACTTTTGTGTTTGTTGTTTTTGTGCTTTTTTGTTCAAGTGCAACTGCTAAATAAGCCATCATGGGGCCAAAGAAGGTTCCAAGTGCCAGTCCATAAAAAAGACGACAAAACACAGTAGAATTTAAGAAAGAACTTGTAGCAAGGTGTTGGAAGATGTTGCATGCCAATCTCAGTAAGAAAATGCTTACAACAGTGCTGCTGTTAGTGAATTTAAGGCCAGCAGAGGTTGGGTTGAAAAATTCAGAAAGCAAATGGCATTCATAATGTGCCTACTTCCGTGATAAGGGACATGTTTGCAAAGTGGAGTAATGTAAAAAACTTTGTGAATTATCATCCCTTCAAAAAATGCAATCTGTGGTGTCCAGCATGTTTAATGACAATGTCATGTTGCACTTTAGGCAAATTTTAAAGAGATACCAGAAACAAATGTCTGGACAGTTTTGTTGTGCAACAGGGGTCCAGCGACTCTCAAGTTTGTCCTAGTGCCAGTAAAAAACAGAGGTAAAGTAACCCCAGATAGTACGAGTAAAAATCAAAGCGGAGGATTACCCCAGATAGGTCCTTGATACCTGAATTCTTCTGGAGGGGATTTTCCTTTCAAACAGTACCCTCTTCTCCTCTCCTCTCCTGTCTGTCTCCATACAGGTAAGAGTGATGTTAAATGTTTATTCATCCATTTCATTAGTCATTTATATTTATTTTTTCTTGTTTTTTTCTGTATCTAAAATATTTTTAGGTATCTGGAATGCATTAATTGGATCTACATTATGAGAATTATTTTTTGGATTTCATACGCTTCAGACTTCGTGAGCTGTTCTGGAATGGATAGTCTACAGAAACCAAGGTTCTACTATATTAATAAAATTAGACTGACACCTGCTGCAAGTTGTATGGAAGAATCCATAATGAACCACAAAATGCGCACACACCCAAAAAACACAAGGAAAGGAATCACAGGCTTAGTGAAAAAAACTGGCTTGGGAGGAGGAAAGCAAAAGCAAACACCTGCTCTCCAAGGTGGTTGAAAAAGACTAAATGCATTATGGAGTGCCAGGGCATTGGGTTGCTGACCTAAACTTCCACCTTATCTATGCTTTAGATGCCAGATGCCACAAATTTCTTGCATATACAATTTTTCATTGTTGACACCAGAAGGTTTATCCTATTGTCAAGACCGAAGGTTTGTTAGCTATGAAAAATAGATATGAATTTAAAATTTGTCATATTTCTGGGAGCAGATTTTTATAAAACATTATTGCACAATTGTTTAACTCATGCAGGCAATGGAGCCATCTTTTTCCATGCATTGAATTTTGGCCATGCAAACACTGAAGGCCTTCTCCCTCTTAGGTTCCTGTAATGCATGACTAGCCTACCATTAAGGTCTAAGGAGTTTTTTAAATACTGTCAGGTACTGGCAATTTTAAACTCTCTTCTCGTGTAAAAATTGAAATTTTTAATGTAGGAAATGCTAAGTCATCTAACAATAGTACATATTGTAATTGTAGTAATCTTATGAGCATTGAAACAAATAGTATAACCTGGCAGCCTTAGTTCCTGAATTGAAGTGCCAGTAAAACCTGCATCAATAGGCATATTTTCTTGAGTTTGCCTTTCACTGAAATATATAGAATTGTATTTTAATACTATGCATTGTAAATTTTGGATAATGTAGACTGGTTGTTTTAAAACCTGTTCTTTAATGGTAAATATAATTGAATTTTTCGAAAAGGTATGTTTTTTATTTTTTTTTTTTTCATAATCTTCATTGCTTATACAGGTTGTGTGTTACTGTTCCCCCTGTAGCTATATATGCAAAAGGGTAGTGAATTATATTATTTAATACAGAATTTTTTTCAGATTGTGGGTTTGAAATTCCTAATAAGTTTGTTGTTGGATATGCTCTGGACTACAATGAATACTTTAGGGACCTAAATGTAAGTAATTTTTTGCAATTGAGTTTTTTTGCAGATAGTAATTAGTATAATTACTTTCATAATCTATTACTTCATGTTTAAGTAGTTACGCTAGTGTGTAGTTGCCAGCTAGTTGCCCCCCCCCCTTTTTTTTTTTTTGCCCCCCCCCCCTTTTTTTTTTTTATTAAATAATCAGCAAAGCTAGGAGTTTGGTGAGAGAAACTGCAGGGATGCAAAACCTAAATAAATTACAGATTTCATGTATGACACTTACCTGGCAGTTATATATATAGCTATAATCCTCTGTCGCACTGGCAGAATTTTCAAAACTCGCTGCAACCGCTAGATCACTGGTAGTTCAGGTGATTGCCACCCCTTTCCCGTGGCGCTAGCGCTCGGAACCATTCCCATTTTCATCAAATTTTCTCTGCCAGCCGAACCGTCAACATCGTTGAGGGTTCCCTGCTAGGATTTCGAACTCGTTGCTGACTTTTCACTATTTTTTTGGAGAATTCGTTGGTATCGTATTGGAAAGTTGCATTGGCAATCGCTGTGGATTTTTTCTTACAATGTCTGATTCTGGTGTGACTTTTAGAGTATGTGTGAAAGAAGGATGTAAGGTGAGACTGCCGAAAGCGTCGGTAGATCCTCACACTGTGTGTAAGAAATGTAGGGAGTGTGTGTGTACTTGGGACAATTGATGTAAGGAGGTGAGAGTTTGAATGAAAAGGAGTGGAAGACTCACGAAATATGTGGAGAGATTAGAGAGAGACTGAGTTAGGAGATCTGTGTCTTGGAGTGAGAGGTCAGGCTCTTCTAGTAAGGCCTTGAAGTGATTCAGTATGTATTTCTCCACCGCCTTCCCAAGTAGAAGTTGTTGTTCACCTTCTCCTCAGGTTTCTCCTGTGCCTGCTGCTGTTTCTGAGGATGCGAAGGACTCGCATTATGTACAAGTTTTTCCTGCCCTAGCATCTATGGGCGAACAGATTCAGCGTCTTACGGACAAAGTGGGTGCTTTTGATGTGTGACAGTGTAGTGGAGGGGGCGGGCTGATCGTCTCACTTGTGCTCCTAGGCCTAGACCGCTGCCAAGCTCCCAGACCCAAGGGAGAAGGCATGTCGACAGTCGAAGGGAGGCGAGTGGGTCACCATGCGATCAGTCGTCGCCTTCAGGCAGTCCTGTTGCGTCCCAGGCTGCAGCCCCCCCCCCCCCCCCCCCCCAGTGCGCCGTAGAAAAGGCAAGTGTCACTGGGAAGTGTGTTTACGTCTTCCAACAAAAAAAAAAAAAAGTGTCGGCGTCAGGAAAGTATCGGCGTTATGCGGATGAATCGTGTCCACTCAAGAGGACGCACAGACCAACCTCATTTCAGGAGGACGCAGGACGCAAGAAATCGACTACGAGCAAGAGAGATGGAATAGCCCCGAGATCTTTTCATCAAGTGAGGATGAGGAAGAGATTCCTGTTAAAAGGAGGAGAACGTTTTTGCTCGAGGAGGATGCTAAACGTTCGATGACAGTCGGCTCTCCTGAGAAGGACTATCTTTCTGCGTCCTGGGGGCGCTCTCCTGTTTCGTCGCCTTCACGCAGACCTCAAGTTTTTTCTCCTCATCGGACGAGTGCTTCAGGACATCGCTCTCCTTCTTCTCATGTTTTACTTCAGGAGACGGAGTCTAGAGACTTTATCAAGGAAATGCAAGGAAAATTATCCGACCTGGTTAAGTCTTGGGAAGCGAAGGATCAGCCTTCCGCGAGACGTAAGGACGCATCTCTCCCCATTAAGTCTTCCAAGAGGACGCATGATCGGATGTGTGCCGCCGCCTCCTAGTACTTCGGCTTAGCGAATGGGACACACGGTGACTTCCAGAAAGGACGATCGCTCAGTTTGGCAGGACGCAAGAAACCGCATAGACGTACGGCGGACGCGGATCAAGCGATGGACGCAGGACGCAGGCGCAGGACGTTAGCCCTTCTTCTTCCCGTATTTTCCGAGAAGATTTTTGCAGGACACGATGCAAGATTCTCGTGCTAAACAAGTGTTGAACCAACAAGGGGAAGATATGCGTCATAGGCGTAGGATACAGGAGGTTTCTTCAGCCGAAGAAGACTCTGTGGAGTTTGCTTCTGAAGAGGAGAAAAGATATGGAAGCTCTGTCTTTCGGATTTATGAAAGGTTGACTGATTGTCTCCTTTCTATTTTCGAGGGAGAATTTCAACCATCAGCTCCGTTATCCCCGCTTTCGCAGTTCTCGAACAAGAATCCCAAGAAATCGTCTTTTCTGAAGATGACTCTTTTCGTTTTCTTGCAAGAAAGCCCTTCAAAGGATTGACACCTGGTTGAAGGAGAAGGAAGCTGGGAAGACTTCTTTCTCTTTTCCTCCGGCCGAGTTGGCCTCGAAGTGTCTGGGGTTCCTGGTAAATGCTACAGGGGAAAAGTCCTCGGCCTGGGTGAGTTGTTCCGCCTCCTCCCAGGGGGACTTTTGTTTCCAGCATTGTGGAAGATCTCCTGCAGGCATGCTCTGCACGCGGCCAAGGTTTGGTGGACGTCTTCAGAGCTGGATCATCTTCTGAAAGGCGTCCTTTCGGTACTTTCGAAGTGTTCAACTTCTTGACTGGTCCTTGGGAGCGCTTGCTCGCACTTTAGAAGAAAAGGATTCATCCGCTCATCAACTACCAAGCAGTATTATGTCCTGCATGGATAAAGCCCTGAGAGATGGGGCGAATGAATTAGCGTCCCTCTTTACGGCAGGAGTGTTGAAAAAGAGGTCCTCCGTCCGTGGGTGCTCTTTTGCTCTCAGGGTAATGAGAAAAGGCGTGTCCAACTGCGCAACAAATCTGAGTTGATTTTCTCCCCTTTATCAAATCAACTTTTTTCCTGCAGAGTTGGTTAAAGACATCTCGTCGTTAACACAGAAGGCGACTCAGGATCTGCTGTCTTCTTCTGTAAGGAAATTTTTGCCAACAAAATGGGTTAACGCAAGACTCCAAAGGAGTCAAGGCTACCTCAACAGCCGTTTCGAGGCAAAACATTTCCTCGATCCTCCTTTAGAGGAAAAAAGGGGGGCTCTTCCCAAGAGAGGGTCGAAGCCAGCTAACAAGCAGCGATGTACATGTCCTCCAGTCATCAGTTGGTGCCAGGCTCCAGGATTTTGGTAATAAGTTTGGACAAAACAAGGGAGCGGACCCTTGGGTCGTCACGGTAGCCAGGAAAGGTTACAAGATCCCCTTCCTAAAGAAGCCTCCTTTCTACATCACCGAGAGACCTGGGATCCATGACCACGATCCAGAGAAAGAAGAGGACCTACAGGAGCAAATCCGCTCCATGATCAAGAAAGGAGCAATAGAACCTGTTCTGGACCACTCATCTCCAGGATTCTACAACAGGCTTTTCTTGGTAGCGAAAACCTCGGGCGGATGGAGGCCAGTGCTGGATGTAAGTCACCTCAATTTGTTTGTGGAAAAAACAAAATTCACTATGGAAACGACCAAATCAGTACTGGCAGCTCTACGTCCAGGGGACTGGATGGTCACCCTGGACCTTCAAGACGCATATTCTAACATCCCCATTCGTCCAGGATCAAGAAAGTATTTGAGGTTTTATGAGCCAGATCAGGGTATTTCAGTTCAAAGCTCTTTGCTTTGGGACTTTGCACGGCTCCGCAGGTGTTCACGAGAGTGATGACGAACGTGGCGAAGTGGCTGCATCTTCTAGGGATCAGGGTATCGCTATACCTAGACGACTGGCTTGTAAGATCCCAATCAAGACAACAGTGTCTGGAGGACTTGGAAGCAACTTTGAAATTAACAAACGAATTGGGTCTGATAGTGAATTTAGAAAAGTCGAATCTGATCCCCAAACAGGAGATAATCAATTTGGGGATTCAGATTTCCTCAGTGACTTTTCAGGCTTTTCCATCACCAGATAGGCAAGTTCAGTGCCTTCGGAAAGTGCAAGCCTTTCTAGAGAAAGACCAATGCTTGGCGCGAGAGACGATGAGCTTGTTGGGGACTCTTGTTGCTGGAGCGGTTCGTTTCTCTAGGAAGACTTCGCATGAGACCTTTACAAATCTTCCTGAACGAAGTATGGCCAAGAAAATTGCAACCGGATTCCTTCCTGTTTCGAATTCCTTACAAGATCAAGAAGGAATTACTCTGGTAGCTAACTCCGGGAAAGTTAGCGGAGGGGGCGTCGCTCCAGCTAAGGAACCCAGACCTTGTATTATTTTCAGACGCTTCGGACGCAGGCTGGGGAGCGACTCTAGGCCCTCAAGAAGTGTCAGGTCGTTGGAGCAAGGAGGAAGCGGCTTGGGCATATAAAATAAGGGAAGGAACTGATGGCGATTTTCTTGGCTTTGAAAGCGTTCAAGGCGTTGATCCGCAACAAGGTGGTACAAGTGAACGCAGACAATACCACAGCTCTGGCATACATTCGCAAGCAAGGAGGAACGGCATTCAGTTTCGCTGTGCAAGTTAGCGTAAGAAGTCCTCCTGTGGGCGAGAGAAGGAGAACGTCACCCTGCTCACCAGGTTGATTCAAGGGGAGAAGAATGTGAGAGCGGACCTGTTGAGCAGGGGGAAAGGGTCAATTGCTGTCTACAGAGTGGACCCTTCATCTAGAAGTATGCCAGAGTCTGTGGAATTTATGGGGTCGTCCAGTGGTGGATTTATTTGCGACCGCAAATACGAAGAGGCTACCGACATACTGCTCTCCAGTCCCAGACCGTCAAGCAGTCGCAGTGGATGCCTTCCTTCTAGACTGGACAGGCCTAGATGCGTACGCCTTTCCTCCGTTCAAAATTCTAGGAAAGGTGATGAAGAAATTCAGGGAGAGTCAAGACTCTCATAGCCCCCTACTGGCCGGCACAAGATTGGTTCACAGAGGTACTGGAATGGACAGTCGACACACCAAGAACACTTCCAACAAGAGTAGATCTACTCAAACAGCCCCACTTCAACAGGTATCACAAGAACACCCTCGCTCTGGGTCTGACTGCGTTCAGACTATCGAAAGACTTGTCAGAGCGAGGGGGTTTTCTAAGGAAGCGGCCAAAGCTGTGGCCAGAGCAAGAAGAGCCTCCTACAATCAATCAAGCAAAGTGGGAGTCCTTTCGTAAGTGGTGTAAGAGTCGAAAGGTTTCTTCTTCCAGTACCTCTGTGACCCAAATTGCAGACTTCCTTCTGTATTTGAAGGAGGAAGCAGGATTATGTACGCAGACAATCAAAGGTTACAGGAGTATGTTAGCCTCTGTTTTCAGGCACAGAGGATTAGATATTACTAACAATCTGGATCTGAGAGATCTCATAAGGTCCTTTGAAACAAGGAAAGAACAACGCTATAGGGGTCCTTCTTGGAACCTGGATATAGTTCTGAAATTCCTGGGAACTAAGCAGTTTGAGCCAATGGGTCAGGCTTCTTTAAGAGATGTCTCTAAAAAGACTATCTTTTTGGTGGCCTTGGCCACAGCGAAAAGAGTGAGTGAACTACAAGCTATTAGTAGACATGTGGGCTGGAAACATGACATGGCAATATGCTCTTTTCAGGAAGAATTCTTAGACCAAGACAACCCATCTCATCACCTGGCCAAGTCTTTTGAAATTGCGGGTTTATCAGATCTTGTGGGACAAGAACAAGAGGGAGTTCTCTGTCCAGTAAGGGCTTTGCGCCATTACCTGGAGAGAAATAAGAGTATTAGAGGTACTTCAGAATCACTTTGGTGCTCTGTGAAGGACCCCAGCAGAGCCATGACTAAGAACGCTATCGCTTTCTTCATAAGGGAGCTTATTAAGGAGTCTCATATGCTATGCCAGGAAGAGAACTTCGGCCTTCTTAAGGTTAAGGCGCACGAGGTAAGAGCGGTAGCTACGTCCTTGGCGTTCAAGAGAAATATGGCCCTCAAAGATATTATTGAAACGACGTTTTGGAGGACTAACTCAGTTTTTGCCTCTCACTATCTGAGAAACGTCAAAACAACGTTCGACAATTGTCAAACTTTGGGCCCTTACGTATCCTCAGGTGCAGTATTGAGCAAAGGAGTTGCCACCCCATAACTTTCTAACATGCTAGGAGATTTTAATTAGTTTTGTGTTTTATGGTTGTCTTCAGTCTATGGAGTATCTGTTAGTTATAATGCGTATGTGTGTGGTTTAGGTGGACTAACATTGCCTAGCATGAATGCCCGTGGTGAGAGAGGGCTAGGGTGTACTGTCAACGAATTGGTCCCGTCCAGTTGTCAGACCCTTTTGATGGCTTCTTCAACACTCAGGTGACATCCTAGTTGAAAGCTAATAAGGTTTAGCAGGCTAAGAGGCAGGACCTATGAAGTTGGCTACCTTAGCAGGTAAGGAACCTAAGAGTATTTTTAAATTTTAATTAAGTTTTAAACTCTGACGATGTTGCTGTCTTTGACCCACCACCAAATGTGTCAATCAGCTATATACAGTGGTCCCCCCGTATTCGCGGGGGATACGTACCAGAACCCCCTGCGAATAGTTAGAATCCGCGAATGTTTGGAACCCCCCTCTAAAAGTGCTCATAAACTCCTATCCTGAACATGCAAACACCAAAGTATCCCTAAAAAGACCATCCTTCATCAAATATACATAAAATATCCTATTATGGTTCATATTAATCTTTGAAATATTATTAATACTGTTTTAAAGTAAATCTTACATTTTATGGTTATACATAAATACATACTACTATGTACGTACTGCATGACTTGGTTACGTATGTGAAAATAATTCAGTCCCCCCATTAGTATTCAGTCATGCACGTTTTCTTTCATACTGTTACTATTTGAGACATCCATTTTCTTTTTACAAAGGAAGCAATTGTATGTGAAATCACAAATACCAAATGTCTACTTAAAGTATTATCCTACATCAAATATAACATTGAATTGGTATTATTAATATCATTTTTAAAGTCATCTTAAACATTTTACCATTAGAAATATATAAACAGCCAATAGCTGAGAGAGAGAGAGAGAGAGAGAGAGAGAGAGAGAGAGAGAGACGAGAGAGAGAGAGAGAGAGAGAGAGAGAGAGAGAGAGAGAATAACTCCTTACGGTTTCAATAGATTGAAATTAACGTCTGTAGGCAACTTTTTTTCCCCTCCCATAAATACATATATTTCTCCAGAGAAGAGAGAAAGAGAGGACTGTGCATTATGTTTGCCTGTCTATCAATTCTTTTGCTGAGAGCGAGAGAGATAAAAGGAAGAAATAGAAACACCAAATGTATGACAAGTGTCTTGTAGAGAGAGAAGAGAAGAGAATGAGAGGAGAGAAGAGGCGAGAGAGAGAGAGAGAGAGAGAGAGAGAGAGTTACATAAAACCATTAAATTCGTTGACCATTGTATGGCATTGTTACTTTCCCAGCTCCGCGTCACTAAAGTTATGAGGTAGGGAAATTGATACAGAAAAAGACAAACGGAAGAATTTTCATTTGAAATTAGTTATCGTATTATTACTACTTCTATTATATTATTATTATTATTATTATTTGAAAATAAATAAACACGTGCATTTACCATAAAAATTCTCTCATCTCAGTAAGAAAGAGGAGTTATCCTTACAAGTGAAATGGAAAGGTAATTTTCATCTCTTTAAAATACTACCATTATGAATTTTGTAATGACAGTTTTTATTATTATTATTAAATAACTGAAATTATCATAAACATTTTACATACTAGTACCATAAAAATTCTTTCATCTTGTTAAAAGAGAGAGAGAGAGAGAGAGAGAGTGAGTGAGTGTTTATCTCTCTGTTCTCTCAAATAATACTTATAACACTTCCAGCGAAAGAGAGGGAGGGAGTTACCACTATGTCACATTATTATTTTGTGTGGCAAAAGAGAGAGAGAGAGAGAGAGAGAGAGTTAGCCTTAATTAAAAGTGACATGGATAGATTAGTATTGTATTTCTTCAAAATACTATCACAAATAATATGAATTTTGTAATTACAGTTATTATCATTATTATTATTATTATTATTATTATTATTATCATTTGAAAGTATTAAAAACATATAGTACAGTACTATAAAAAAATCTCGAGTCTCAGTAAATGAGAGAGAGAGAGAGAGAGGGATGAGAGAGAGAGAGAGAGAGAGAGGGGGGGGGAGCGAGAAATTTCATGAGAACTTGATGGCAAACAGCACAACAGCTCCTTCCCCCTCCTGTCACTTAACTTGATATGTATGACAGTTTTAGTAGAAACGAAGACTGGGATTTCCTTCATTCTTCCATAATTTTTTAAATTTATAACCTAAAATCTTAACTAATTCCACTATGGTATTTTCTTTAATGAATTGATATTATTGCTGTATAAATTAATATTAATATTTGAAAATAGTAAATAATTTATTTATCATACAAAAAAAACACATCTTTGTAGTAGAGAGAGAGAGAGAATTATTATTTTTATTATGTGATATCATTTAAAACTTATTAAACTTACTAATGCAGTATTAATCAAAATTAATATTTGAAAATTAGTAAATAATTTTTGTATCATAAAAATAAAAATGTATTTAGTCATGAAAATAAACATCAAAATACACTACATAATTAGTGATTATTTTTGTCGGAAAATTCCGCGAATGCATGGGCGAGTCCGTCCGCGAATAATTTCTAGATAGGTTCCAAAGAAAAATCCGCGAATCCGGAGAACGCGAATACGGGGGACCACTGTATATACCTGCCAGGTAAGTGTCATACATGAAAATGACGTTATTATGATATAACAAAGTTTCATGTATACTTACCTGGCAGGCATATATAATTAAATTCCCCACCCGCCTCCCCTCAGGAGACAGGGTTCAGAGAAAATCTGATGAAAATGGGAATGGTTCTGAGCGCTAGCGCCACGGGAAAGGGTGGCAATCACCTGACCCTCCAGTGATCTAGCGGTTGCCGCGAGTTTGAAAAATTCTGCCAGTGCGACAGCTATATATATACCTGCCAGGTAAGTATACATGAAACTTTGTTATATCATAATAACGTCATCTTTCATGAAGTACACTAAGAAGCTACATGTTATTATTATTATTACTACAGGCGGCCCTCGTTTAGCGGCAGGGGTTCCGTTCCTGGCCGCTGACGCTAAGAGATTTTAAAGCCTACGCTGCCACACACCTTGTTTCGAAATTCTAGACCAGTTAACAGCGCCCTGGACCAGTCAAATGGCGTCTTAATCATGCGATGGCGCAATAAGTAAAATTATATTTTTATACATTCAACTTACCTGTCAGATATATACATAGCTATTGACTCCGTCGCGCCGACAGAATTTCGAATTTTCGCGCACACGCTACAGGTAGGTCAGGTGATCCACCGCGCCGCCAACTGGGTGGCGGGAATAGGAACCCATTCCCGTTTTCCATCAGATTTTTTCTGTTGGCCATACTGGCAACATCGTTGTTGGTATCTCCGGCTGGATTTTCGTTTTTGGCTACAATTGCTCATCGTTTTGGACCTCCCTTTGGTGACGTATTTGGATCGTTGTACTGGCATACGCTTTTGTGGATCGTTATTTGGATTTTGGCTTGGAATTTTCATCATGATGTCTGATTCTGGAAGTGTGGTGAGACTGTGTGTGAATGAAGGGTGCAAGGTGAGAATGCCGAAAGCTTCGGTTGATCCTCACACTGTATGTAAAATATGCAGGAAGTATGAATGCTCGATGGATAAACATTGTCATGAATGTGAGAGTTTGAGTGCTGAAGGGTGGAAGTCTCTAACTTCTTATTTAAGGAAATTAGAGAAAGACCGGTTAAGGAAGTCATCTTCCAAAACCAAGCCTAGCTCTCAATCTTCAAGTGGTTTGGTGAGTAATATTGTACCCTCCTCTAACATTATGAACACTCCTTGTAATATTTTCAGGTCCTTCTCCGAGTGCAGATCCTACGGACTCTGCTTCGGAGATAGCAAGGCTTAAAGCTGCGCTTATGAAAATGGAGCGTAAAATGGCTGCCATAGAAGGTAAGCAAAGTAGTGCTGTGGAAAGTGATGTGAATTTCCCCAGTGAAGTGGAGGAGGCGTCTGATTGGCTTCACAACGCTCCCAGCCTAGACCTCTTTCAAGCTCCCAAGCCCAGAGGAGAAGGATGTCGAAAGCCTTACGGAGGTTATGGAGGATCCCCACCAGTCAGACGTCTCTTCGGCAGAATCTGTTACGTCACAGACTGCAGAGAACGCATTAGAAAAAGCGTTCTACGTGAATGTTTTTCGTCATCGGAGAATTCCTCACCTAAAAGAGGATGGAGATCAGCGGATCGTTCTCGTCCCTTGAAGAGGATCTGGGAAGAATCGGGCATAAACTCGAGTCCCGGAACATTTTTCGGAGGACTCCCTGACAGAGATTAAGAAAGCAAAGGTTTTGGCTTCTCCGCTAAGTCGTGGGGAATGGAGAAAGAAGGCTCTCTTCCTCTCGTTTAGACCAGAGAGAAGAAACGACGAAGATATTAAAGGATATGCAAGAGTCTATTGCTTCTCCCTTAGTCGGGGGTTCTTTCGAGAGATCCTCCAAGAAGAAGGATGTTAATCTTCCTGTGAAGTAGTCAAAAAAACCCTTACTATCAACCTCCCAGAAAAGAAGATTCTTCTTCGGATGAAGGGTCTATTTTTCACAGACCCGCGAGTTCGGGGCGCGAGGCGCCAGCCAGGCGTGAAGCGCCAGCCGAGCGCGCCAAGCACCAGCCAGGCGCGGAGCGCCAGTCAGACCGCAAAGAACTACCACGTAAGTGCGAGGCGCCAATCAGGCGCGAGCGCGGCAACCAGGCGCTATCCAATATCGCAGGAGAACGACTAGGCGCGAGAAGCTGGCCAGGCGCGAGGAGCCAGCCGCACGTGAGAATTCCTACAAGCAGGAAAAGACAATCAGGCGCGAGGCACCATCCAGGAGCGTAGCGCCAGCCAGACGAGAAGCGCCAGCCAGGCGCGATGCGCCAGACTGCCGAGAAGCGCCAACAGGCGAGAAGCGCCAGACTGCGAGAAGCGCCAGGCGGCCGCGAAGAGACATACAGGCGCGAGGCCCCAGCCAGACGCGACGCGATAGACGGCCGCGAAGCGCCAACCAGGCATGAAGCACTAGTCGAGCGCGAGGCGCCAGCCGCGCAAGAGGAGCCAGCGAGGCGTGAAGCGCTAGCCGAGCGCGAGGTGCCAACCGCGCGAGAAGATTCAACCAAGCGCGAAGCGCCAGTCAGGGCGCAAGGCGCCAGCTGATCATGAAGAGCGGCAAGAGCGAGAGTTATAAGGGGTAATAGAAGATCTTTTCATGTAATGTCTTCGGATAGCGAGTCTCCTACAAGTAGAAACCCTAATGCAAAGGAAGCAACCAACCGGGTACATCGAAGGTTACGGTTTCAACCTCCATGTCTCAGGATGTTTTGGTGGATAAGATTCTAATAAAAGAGCTCGCTCTCCTTCTAGGATGGAGTTGGATGAAAGTGTCGGAGGAAGATACCCGAACAATGAGGGGGTATCTAACTACAAAGGTGTTAGCCTCTCTTCTCCTGCAAGAATTTGGAGACTCTCTAAGCCCTGCAGCTCCTCCTTCCCCGAGATCTCTGTTCTCCAGTACGAAGGTTCCTAAATCGTCTCGTATTTAAAAATGAAACCAGCCATATCAATGAAGAAGGCTATTCAATCTTTAAATAATTGGATGAAGGTGAAGAAGGAAGCTCAGAAGACAGTTTTTTGCACTCCTCCATGTAAGCTCGGAGGTAGGAGGGGAATATGGTACAGGACAGAGGAAGCGATGGGGACTTATGCTTCCATCTTCCGTGGAGGCGGATTTTTCAAGCTTGGTTGAAGCATCGAGAAGACATGCTTTGAATACAGCTAAAGCATAGTTGGAGCATGTCAGAATTGGATCAGCACCTCAAGGGACTTTTCCATGTACTAGAAGTTTTTAACTTCTTGGATTGGTCCCTTGGAGTGCTGGCCAAGAAGGCAAATGAACAGATGTTTTAGAACCTGAAGTTTTGCATTGCATTTTATCCTGTATGGATAAGGCGGTTCAGGATGGTTCGGGAGAATTGTCATCTCTATTTGGAGCAGGAGTAGTGAAGAAGAGATCATTATTTGGTTCATTTCTAACCAAAGCGGTTTCTCCTTCACAAAGGTCAGCCCTTTTATACGCTCCTCTCTCGGATCACCTTTTCCCTTCGCACTTGGTGAAGGAGATTTCAGTCTCTTGCTGAAAAGGCAACCCAAGACTTGTTAGTACAATCCTCCAAGAAATCAAGACCAACAGTACCAGTAGCGAAGAAGACTACTCGTACTCCGGTAGTGCCCTTTCAGAGAGGTTCCACCTCTCGTCCTCCAACGAAAAGGAGACAGCAGAAAAGCGAGGAAGGTCCTCCTTTAGATCTTTCAAGAAATCAAAGTAGCAGCGAAGTCCTCCAAACATCTGTAGGGGCCAGACTCCTAAACTTCGTGGGGGCATGGAAGATAAGGAAAGCCGATCCTTGGACGCTAGCAGTCTTGGGGAAAGGTTACATTATACCTTTTTCAGGACAGACCACCTTTGTCGAATTCCCAAAAGAACTGTCGGCGAAGTACAAGGACCCTGTTCTGAGGGAGACACTTCTTCAGATGGTGATAGGAATGAAGGACAAAGAGGCAATAGAAGAGGTTCAGGATCCTTCCTCTCCGGGGTTTTACAACCGCCTGTTTTTAGTTCCAAAGGCATCCGGGGGATGGAGGCCAGTCTTGGACGTGAGCATTCTGAACAAATATGTGGAAAAGAAAAAGTTCTCGATGGAGACTTCTGCCTCGGTACTTTCAGCCCTGCGAAGAGGAGACTGGATGGTCTCTCTAGACCTGCAGGATGCATATTTCCACGTTCCTATCACCCATTTTTTTTTTTTTTTTTTTTTTTCATCAAAGAAGTATCTCAGGTTTGTGATTCAAGGGAAAGTCTACCAGTTCAGGGCCTTGTGCTTCGCCTCTCCACGGCTCCACAGGTATTTACGTACCTGATGCGGAACGTAGCCAGATGGCTACACCTGGAAGGCATAAGCGTCTCTCTGTACCTAGACGATTGGCTGATAAGAGCAAAATCCCAGGAACAATGTTTGGAGGATCTGAAGAAAACATTAGAATTGACAAAGGAATTAGGACTTCTCGTGAATCTCGAGAAATCGCAGATGACCCCCAGTCAGGACTTAGTCTATTTGGGGATTCAGATGAATTCTCGGGATTTTCGGGTTTTTCCGTCCCAAGAAAGGATTCTTCGGGGGATTCAGAAAGTTACATCCTCCTAAAGAAAGACAGGAGTTCAGCCAGGGAGTGGCTGAGCCTTCTAGGGACTCTTTCTTCCCTGGAACAATTTGTATCCCTAGGAAGACTGCATCTAAGGCCTCTACAATTTTTCCTAAAGAGATCTTGGACTTGGAAGAAGGGCCATCTGTCGGACACTTTTCCGGTAACAATAGAGGTGAAGAAACACCTAAAGTGGTGGCTGCTCCCACTCAAAGAGAACAAGGGAGTGTCCCTAGAGGTTCGGAACCCAAACCAAATCTTGTTCTCAGACGCTTCAGAGACGGGATGGGGAGCGACTCTAGGGGCAAGAGAAGTCTCTGGCAAATGGAAGAAAGAACAAAGAGATTGGCAAATAAAATGCCCGAAAGAAACTATAATGCCAGTGTTTGTGGCGCATTAAAATTCTTCGAGTCAGAAGTAAGAAATCAAGTGATTCAAGTCAACGCAGACAACACCACGGCGTTGGCTTATATAAAAAAACAGGGGGGGACGCACTCGTTTTCCCTATTCGAGATAACGAAGGATCTGTTGTCATGGACGGAGGAGAGGAATATTACCCTCCTGACCAGATTTGTGAAAGGGGAAAGAAATATCAGAGCAGACAGGCTCAGCAGGACAAAACAAGTTCTCCCCACGGAGTGGACTCTGCACGAGCAGGTCTGCCAAAGACTGTGGAACTGTGGGGAAGGCCGCAGATAATTTGTTTGCGACGTTCCTGTCAAAGAGGATAGAGAACTTCTGCTCCTTAGTAGAAGACCCGAGAGCGATAGCGGTGGATGCCATGCTACTGGAGTGGTCGGGACTCGACGCTTACGCTTTCTCCCTCCATTCAAGTTGCTAGGAGTAGTGATGAAGAAGTTCGTAGCATCAACAGGGACGAGATTAACTCTCATCGCCCCGTTTTGGCCATCCCAAGATTGGTTCACAGAGGTACAGGAATGGACAGTAGACTACCCAAGATCTCTTCCAAACAGGATAGATCTTCTCAGACAACCCCACTTCAAGAGGTTCCATCAAAACCTCCCCGCTCTCGCTCTGACTGCCTTTCGACTATCGAAAGATTGGTCAGAGCGAGAGGCTTTTCAAGCAAGGCTTCGAAAGCAATTGCTAGAGCCCGGAGATCGTCAACTATCCGGGTCTATCAATCGAAGTGGGATGTGTTTAGAAGATGGTGTAGGAAGAATAAGCTGTCCTCCTCCGATACCTCTGTGACCAATATAGCAGATTTTATGTTATTCCTGAGAGAGGAATCCAATCTGTCCGTATCTACAATAAAGGGATACCGAATTATGCTCTCAGCGGTATTTAGAAATAGAGGCTTAAACTTGGCAGAGGATAGAGATTTGCACGATCTCATAAGATCGTTCGAGACGTCAAAATCTATATCCTCTACTCCGCCAAGTTGGAATCTGGATGTTGTGCTCAAATTCCTTACATCGGAAAAATTTGAACCTCCCGACCGTGCCTCGTTCAGGGATTGGACGAGAAAGTGTGTTTTTCTCATAGCCTTAGCGAACGGCTAAAGAGAATAAGTGAAATCCATGCCCTAGATTCTCGGGTGGGTTTTAAGAAAGACGCAGCCATCTGTTCTTTTCAAACTCAGTTTTTGGCAAAAAATGAGAACCCTTCGAAACCATGGCCAAGGAGTTTTGAGGTGAAAAGTCTTTCAAACTTAATGGGAGACGAAATTGAAAGAACACTTTATGCCCGGTTAGGAGCTCTTTGTAGGTTCTATCTTAAAAAGAAAGAAGAGTTGAAGGCATGTAAACAAAGTCTATGGTGCGCAGTTCGGGACACGAAAAGACCAATGTCCAAGAATGCCGCTAGCGTATTTTATAAGAAGTGTGTTTATGGAAGCTCATAGTGTTTGTGCAGAGGATTCCTTTAAATTATTACGAGTTAAAGCTCATGAGTAAGAGCAGTGGCAACATCATTATCATTCCAAAAGAATATGTCCATGAAGGACTTATTAATGCGACCTATTGGAGATGCACTCGGTATTTGCATCCCACTATCTTAGAGATGTTAAAATTACCTACGACAAGTGCTTCTCTCTAGGTCCTTTTGTGTCTGCGGATACAGTGCTGGGACTGAGGACACATACCGATCCTTAAACTTTTATGAAAAGTCTAATACTTCCATACCATACTGTGGGATGGGCTCTAACTTTCTTACCTGACGGCTAGTTGTTGCACAGGCGGCCATGGCCTTGTTTAGGTAAGGAACTTTGAGTTTATCTTACAGGATAGGCTTGGATAAAACGGTGTCTTTGATTACGGAGATCTCCACTATTTGAGGTGGTTTTTTGTGTTACTACTGGTAAAAGTGCTTGGTGTCACACAGGCGGCCATAGCCCTTGCTAGTGAGGAACTAGAAATGTGCCTTTTAACCGGAGTAGTATTAAAGACATTGTCTAAATTCGTACATGGACCTCTCCTTTTAAGACAGTATCAGGATTTTCTGCTGACAAGAGTGCTTGGGCTAGCACAGGCTGCTATTGGTGCTTTTGACAGTATGAGAATGTGAATAGGTCTTACAAGCGAGTAGTACAAATTGAAATTATATTTGTTTATTTTTATTTTTATTTATTTGTTATTTTTCATAAAGAATTAGGTGTAAAATATTGTGATTGAGTTTTTTGGTTGTTTGCAAGGAGTCGGGGGGGATGACTTCTTGCAATCTTAGATACAACATTTGGTTAGGTTAAGGTGATCAGGATCGGGATTGTGCTCCTTAGAAAAAAGGTTCTTGTCATATAAGTGGATTGAAACCCTTTGACATAGCCCTTATAGGATCGGCCAAGTAAGTGGATAAGACCCCTTTGGCAGACCTACAAGAACTCTTAGCAATAGATCAATATCTCGCTGAGGCTCTTGAGACTAAGCAGACTCCTGGGCATTAACCATGAAGTCTTCAGTCTAAACAGGTAGGAACCAAGGTTTTATGTTATTAATACCTACAACGATTGTTGTGTTTCCTGTTAAATCAGTTATTAGCTGTCTTTACCCTCCTCCAATGGTGTGAATCAGCTATGTAGATATCTGACAGGTAAGTTGAATGTATAAAAATGATATTGTTATGATACAATAAAAGTTTTATACATACTTACCTGGCAGATATATACAATTAAATTACCCACCCAGCCTCCCCTCAGGAGACAGATGGTGTAGAAAAAATCTGATGGAAAACGGGAATGGGTTCCTATTCCCGCCACCCAGCGGCGGCGCGGTGGATCACCTGACCTACCTGTAGTGTGTGCGCGAAATTCGAAATTCTGTCGGCGCGACGGAGTCAATAGCTATGTATATATCTGCCAGGTAAGTATGTATAAAACTTTATTGTATCATAACAATATCATTTATGCAGTATAGATCTATAGAATTTACTGTACAGTACATTATAGTATTATAAATACTGTAAAGTGAAAAAAGCCTAGCTTTAATCCTTTAAGTGTCTAGAGTATGTAAAGATATACGTAATAAGGTTTTATACAGTGTACAGGTAGCGGTAGTGTTCAAGTTACGATAATCTGATTTTATGAGAGAGGAAAATTACAATAGCCTAACTTTATCTTCATCTTCTAGTTACATAAGTTCAAAAACAGCAAAAGAGAATGATGAAAGTATGGTTTGTTCATGAAACTTACTTGGCAGATATATATATAGCTGTATTCTCCGAAGTCCGACAGAATTTCAAAACTCGCGGCACACGCAGTGGGCGGCCAGGTGGTAGTACCCATTCCCGCCGCTGGGAGGCGGATATCAGGAACCATTCCCATTTTCTATTCATATTTTTTCTGTCGCCGGTCGGTAAACACCTGTTTACAGACCTCCGCCCAGGATTTTTGGATTTTGACTCGTTATAAGTATCTGGATTGACTTTTGGTTTTGACTCTGGATTGTTGATTGGCATACGCGATAGTGGACTGTTTTTGGATTTTGGATTGGCTTTTCTATGAACGTGATGTCGGGATCAAGTTCAGTGAGCTTCAGAGTGTGTGTGAGAAGTGATTGCAAGGTGAGGCTACCGAAATCATCGGTAGACCTCCACACAGTATGTATGGGGTGTAGGGGGCATGTTTGTTTTCTGGTTGATCGTTGCATTGAATGCAAAAGTTTGACTGAGGATGAATGGAAGGTGTATGAACTCCTATCGCCGTAAGTTGGAGCCGCGATAGTATCAGGAGGTCTTCCTCCAAGAGCGGTTCTACGAAAGGTAAGGGAAGTAAAGATTTCTACCTATTTTAACACCAGTAGAATTTGCTTCACTAATCCTGTTGTTGTTGCCTGAGGGCCCTAGTTCTGTGTCTGGAGAAGGTAATGCCCTTTCTCTGATTCTAGAGTCATTACGCACTCTAGAGTCCAAAGTGTTGGCCCTTGAAAACGGCTCGAGGTAAAGTGTGTGATCGTTGTAGCCCCTAGGTGTGGAGGGGGCGTCAGATCGGCCCCATAATGCCTCTAGGTCTAGACCTCTGTCGGACTCCCAGAACTCAGGGAGTGGGCATGTCGAAAGCCGCAAGAGGGTTACGGGGGCTCCCCACCGATCTGGCGTCCCTTCGGCAGGACCTGTTGCTACTTCCCAGGCTGCCAAGGAGCGTGCTCAGGCTCGCATCCTTAAGGACTGTTTTTCGTCCTCCGAGGCGCCCTCCCCGCGCAAGGGGTGGAGCGCTCGGAGTGACTCGCGTCCGTTGAAAAGGACTTTTCCTAGGGAGGACGCTTTACGTCCCATTTCTCCGCTCTCGTTGCGGTCTTCGCCTGCGTCGTATGACGCGTTTCCTCCACAGAAGAGAGGTAGGACGTCGTCCGAGGACGACGCTGAGAAGCGCTTCTCTCGCGCCTCGGAGAGGCAGGTTGCTGTACCTTTGAGAAGGAAGGAGGCGTCCCCCCGCCCCTCGTCTTCTCGCAGGCGCAGCCCTTCACCTCCTCTCGGTTCTTCACCTACGAAGAGTATTCTTGCGTCGCTTCAAGACCAATTGTCGGCCTTGATGGCTCGGAAGACTCGCCCAGCAGCAGTTGAGCCTAAACGAAGGAAGGACGCTAGACTGCCTGTCAAGAGGACGAGGCAGTCTCCTTCTCTGTCTCCTCGTTTGTCTCTGTCTCCGCCCGCACGTCAGGACGCCTTTGAGGACGCTCGACAGGACGCCTTGGAGGACGCTTTTGAGACGCTCGGCAGGACGCTTTTGAAGACGCTCGTCGGGATGTTTTGCTTGACGCTTTGCCTGTGGAGAAGGCTTTCGAGAGCGCTCAGAAGGACGCTTTGAAAGCGAAAGCTGGACGCTTGAGCGTGAAACGTAAGGACGCTCCTCGAGAGAGACTAAGAGTAACCTCTCTTGACGCGCAGCGCGGTCAGGACGCTCTTCGTGGTTCGAGCTCTAAGATCGACAGAAGGTCGGTCGCTTTGAAGAGGCTGATGTTAGTCTTCCTCGAAAGCCTTTGTTGAAGGCTAGACCCGTTGGGCGCACGCCCTCTCCAGAGGTTCAATCTCCTTTGCCTCTTCGGGAGGAAGGAGAGCTTAGTAGTCCGGCGGACTCAGTGGAGGAAGAACAGCCGTCAGTTTCGTCGGTTTCCGACTACAAGGTGCTGGTTCGTCTTTTACGTTCTATGTTTGGTGAGAAGTTCCAGCCTGCAGCTCCTAAGTCTCTCCCTCTCAGTTTTCGTCTTCGAAGTCGGGCAAGGTTTCGGAAGTGGTGGAGATGAAGACTTCCTTGTCCACTAAGAGAGCATTCAAGAAATTGCAGGATTGGATGGAACGTCGGAAGGATCAGGGCAAGTCGACTTTCGCCCTTCCTCCTTCAAGACTCAGTGGGAAAGGCGGCATTTGGTATGAGACCAAATCTGAAGTAGGAGTTAAGATCCCGTCTTCTTCCCAAGGGGACTTTGCTAGTCTGGTAGACGCCCAGAAGCGATCCCTTTTTATCGTCCGCTAAGATTTCATGGACACCAACGGAGATCAACCATCACATGAAAGGTCTGTTAAAGACTCTGGAGGTCTTTAACTTCCTAGACTGGTGCCTAGGAGTCCTGGATTCTTCAATCTAGGAGTCCTGATTCTTTGAGTCTGGGGGAGCTGTCCAATGTGTTGTCATGCATGGACAAGGCCGTCAGGGATGGTTCGGAAGAGTTAGTGTCTCATTTCGGCACTGCTTTCCTCAAGAAGAGAGCGCTTTTCTGCAATTTTACAGCGAGGTCTGTTTCTGCATCGCAGAAAGCAGAGCTTCTCTTTGCACCTCTTTCGAGCCATCTCTTCCCCCAGGCTATGGTAAGGGACCTGGCAGTGAGCCTACAAGAGAAGGCTACCCAGGATCTCTTGGCCCAGTCTTCAAGACGTCCCGCAGTCCCTATCACGTCGTCGTCTGGACGACCTCCTAGGAAGGTTAAACCCTTTCGTAGCGCTCCTCCCTCGAGAGCTGCTCCTCGAGGGAGAGGACTTGCAAAGAGGAAGAGGTTCCTTCAAACCTAAATCCTCTAAGTGAGAAGAAAGTCCTTCAGATGCCTGTCGGAGCCAGGCTAAAGTTCTTTGTGGGTGCGTGGAGAGAGAGAGGAGATACAGATGCGTGGTCCCTCAAGATAGTGGAACAGGGGTACAAGATCCCCTTTGTGGACCCTCCTCCTCTTTCTACGACTCCCAGAGATCTTTCTCCGTCGTATCAAGGGGAGAAACAGCAGGTTCTTTTAGATCTTTTAGATAAAATGATCATGAAAAAGAGCGGTGGAGCAGGTCTTAGACCTGGGGTCACCAGGATACTACAACAGACTTTTCCTGGTACCAAAGCAGTCGTCGGGGTGGCGTCCAGTCTTGGACGTAAGCAGCCTGAATCTTTTCGTAGAAAAGAAAAAATTCAAGATGGAAACACCTCAGTCGGTTCTAGGAGCCTTAAGACCGGGCGACTGGATGGTGTCCTTGGACCTACAGGACGCATACTTTCATGTGCCTATCCACCCTCTTTCAAGAAAGTTTCTGAGGTTTATGCTAAGGGACAAAGTTTGGCAATTCCGAGCCCTTTGTTTCGGTTTAAGCACGGCTCGATGGTATTTACCATGCTCATGAAAAACGTAGCGAGATGGTTACATTCTGCAGGAATAAGAGTGTCCCTGTATCTCGACGATTGGCTGATCAGAGCATCGTCAGAAGAAAGGTGTCTGAAGGACCTTCACTTCACTTTGGCTTTGGCGAAGTCCCTGGGACTTCTGGTCAACCTCGAAAAGTCGCATCTGACCCCCAACACAGTCCATCGTGTATCTGGGGATTCAGATGGATTCAGTGGCTTTTCGAGCGTTTCCGTCCCAGGAACGACAGCTGCAAGGCTTAGAGAGAGTTTCGGCCTTCCTGGGGAAGGAAGCTTGCTCGGCGAGGGAATGGATGAGTCTGCTGGGAACCATTTCCTCGCTGGAAAAGTTTGTTTCCCTGGGAAGACTACACCTCAGACCTCTCCAGTTTTTCTTAGCAGACGAATGGAGAGTCAGAGAGGATCTGAATGCGACCCTTTTCATCACCAAATCGGTGAAGAACCATCTAAGATGGTGGTTAGATCCTCGGAAGTTTCGAGAGGGGTTGTCCCTAAAGCTTCTGAGCCCAGACCTAGTGTTGTTTTCCGACGCCTCGGTGTCGGGATGGGGAGCAACACTGGGAGGGGAGGAAGTGTCAGGCACCTGGAGGGGGGAACAGGTGTCCTGGCACATCAATGTAAAGGAACTAGCGGCGGTTTTTTCTGGCGCTACAGTTCTTCCAACAAAAGGTTGCAGAGAAAGTAGTCCAAGTCAACTCGGACAACACCACAGCCCTTGCGTACCTAAAGAAGCAGGGAGGTACACACTCCCGTCCTCTGTTTTATTTAGCGAGGGAGATTCTGCTGTGGCAGATGCGAGACGGATAAGGATCCTGACGAGATTTATCGCAGGAGTCCAGAACGTCAGAGCAGACCTTCTCAGCCGACAAGATCAGATCCTGCCGATGGAATGGACGTTGCACCAGGACGTCTGTCGAGAGCTCTGGAGACTGTGGGGGTTGTCCGTTAGTCGACCTATTTGCGACGTCGAGAACAAGAGGTTGCCTCTTTATTGCTCCCCTGTGCTGGATCCGGGAGCAGTCGCGATAGACGCTCTGCTCTGGGACTGGACGAACCTAGACTTGTATGCCTTCCCGCCATTCAAGATCATGGGGGAAGTAGTAAGGAAGTTCGCGGCATCGGAGGGGACGAGGTTGACCCTGATCGCCCCGATGTGGCCCGCGAAAGAATGGTTCACGGAGGTAATGTCATTCATCATAGACTTTCCGAGGACATTGCCCTGGAGGAAAGATCTACTCAGACAGCCCCACTTCGCAAGATATCACCGAAACCTCTCCGCTCTGGGTCTGACTGCGTTCAGACTATCGAAAAGCTGGCCAGAGCGAGAGGTTTTTCTAAAGCAGCTGCAAAGGCGATCGCCAATGCTAGGAGAACGTCCTCGAGAGCTGTTTACCAGTCGAAGTGGGCTTCCTTCAGGGCATGGTGTAGAAAGGAGGGAATTTCCTCTTCCACTACCTCTGTGAGCCAGATAGCCGATTTCCTGCTATTTTTAAGAAATGTACAGAAGCTGGCTGTCCCGACCATCAAGGGATATAAGAGTATGCTGTCGGCAGTCTTCCGACACAGAGGACTAGACCTGTCTGATAACAGGGATCTTTACGATCTCCTGAGATCATTTGAGACATCCAAGATACCTCAGGCGAGGCCTCCTTCTTGGAACTTGGATTTAGTCCTTAGACTTTTAATGTCGAGTCCTTTCGAACCTCTACATGAGGCGTTCTCTTAGGAACTTGACTAAGAAGGCTCTTTTCCTAACTGCTCTGGCGACGGCGAAGAGAGTTAGCGAAATTCAGGCCATTTGTAAGAGAGTGGGCTTCAAAGGGGACAATGCTGTCTGCTCTTGAGTCCCACTTTTTAGCAAAGAATTGAAACCCGGTTCGAACCCTTGGCCAAGGAGCTTTGAAATCAAGGGTATGACAAGCCTTGTGGGCCAAGAACCTGAGAGAGTCCTGTGCCCTGTCAGGGCTCTAAAGTTTTATGTCCACAAGACTAAAGAAGTACGAGGTCCCTCAGATAATCTCTGGTGTTCGGTTAAACGACCCGATATACCATTATCCAAGAACGCTTTGGCGTTCTTTCTGAGGGACGTCATTAAAGAGGCTCATTCGTCTTCCACACAGATCGATTTTGAGCCTCTTGCGAGTGAAAAGCTCACGAGGTCAGAGCTGTCGCAACCTCGCTTGCCTTCCAAAGGAACATGTCGATCAAGGACATCCTTGACGCCACCTTTTGGAGGAGCAATTCAGTATTCGCCTCACACTACTTGAGAGATGTGAGAACGATATACGAGGACTGTTGTTCTCTTGGGCCATACGTTTCTGCAGACACAGTCTTGGGGGCTGAAGGTAGCTCTCTCCCTATCCCTTAGTTAGGTTTAGGTTAGGTTTTAGTTGTTGTGTTTTTTGGTTGTGGTGAGGCTTTGGTGAAGACCTCCCATCTCTTAGCTTAGTGTTCAGGGGGTCTTGGATAGTTGGTCAGGTGGTGGTCAGTTGCTTCGTTGCCCTCATTTGTATGGCTCTATGCTCTTGTCACATTGAGGTCACGTCCCCGTTGACAGAGCATCCAGAGCGCACCAGCACTACAGGTCTCCACCTGGCTGGCAACTCTGATTAAGCACAAGCAGGCTGAAGTGACAGTAATCACAGAGTCTACTTTGCTAACAGGTGAGGAACCAAGGTGTATATCATCTACTTAATTTAAGTTTCCCTACAAATCCTATTCTGTCTCTTCCCACCATCCGAAGGTGGGATTCAGCTATATATATATCTGCCAAGTAAGTTTCATGAACAAAATGTTATTGTTATAATACAATTAAGTTTGTTCATACTTACCTGGCAGATATATATAATTAAGTGCCCACCCATCCTCCCCTCAGGAGACAGTGGCACTGATAAAATATGAATAGAAAAATGGGAATGGTTCCTGATATCCGCCTCCCACGGCGGGAATGGGTACTACCACCTGGCCGCCCACTGCGTGTGCCGCGAGTTTGAAATTCTGTCGGACTTCGGAGAATACAGCTATATATATATCTGCCAGGTAAGTATGAACAAACTTAATTGTATTATAACAATAACATTTTTACATTATACTCTTTGCATAAACTTGTCCAGCCATGAACAACCGAACGTGATACGACTTTTTTTCTAAGTACAACCGAATTCGATAACATCTGTTTGGCTTGTATTTCAATCATCGTACTATAGTACACTATTACTGTAGTTGTTGCAAATGACGTTATGTAGAATAGAACTGAGATATCTTAATGTAATAACTTTATTCGCTATAGATCAAAGATCAATTGTGAAATATACTGTTATAACTGAAGCCGAGAAAACTGTTCTTGCTGCTAATGACTATTATCGTGCATCGGCAAGAAGTATAAAACTCCAGTAAACTTATGCCATCAAAGACAACCGTAGATAAAATTGAGATAAAATAATTTTTATCAAAACTACTGTGCTTGAAAGAACACATTTTACTGTTGGTTTCACGCCGATATAAGATAAATAACGTAAAGTTTGTATTATGATGATATAAAGGAAAAATTGCGAACGGAATCACATAATTTTTTTACACAACAAACATGCCGCCAATGTAATCTGTTAACGGGGGAAAAAAATTCACAATCACAACGAGACATATTTATAAAATCGACACATCGATCGCTAAATTTGCACTTTTTTTCTAACTATATTTTTGGAAAAGCAGCAGGCAGCTGCTTACAAGAATGAACGTGAAAAACATCATATTTGATAACGTGAAGGGCAGTTTCAACAGCTGCCTTAGTATTATATTTCTGCGCAGAATTAAAAATACCCTATACGTAATACATTTGCATACACATTTTAAACCACTAAAAGCATGAACATTTATAAAATCGACACATTGATCGCTAAATTTGCACTTTTTTTTAACTATTTTCGGAAGAGCAGCAGGCGGCAGCTCACAAGAATGAACATGAAAAAACCTCATACGTATTTGATAATAAGAAGGGGTTTCAAAAGCTGCCTTTGTTTCATATTTATGTGCAGAAATACAAATACCTATATGTAATACATTTTCATTCACATTTTAAACATAAAAGCATAGACATTTATAAATTGACACATCCATAGCTAAATTTGCACTCATTTAACTCAATATTTTCGGCATAGAACAGCGTCAGAGGCATATATTTTACTCTTAATACCTTTGTAATAACTCTCAATATAATTTTTTAATACTATACGTAATTTGCATAACCTTTATGGGCTGAACGATATTTCTACAGATGTATGTAGTACTCGTTAGACATAGTGGCGCTGTTGACCAAAAATTTTGCCATAAAAATACCTTAAAATGCCTTATTGTTAATGAATATTTTTGACGACAGCTGTAAAACCAATTCGCCGTTGGGCGATTGCGCCGTTAACCGCAGGCCACCTTTAATGGCCTATATTACAGGTTACGGGAAAATTGAGATGATGAGCTTAGTAGCGTTCACTGAATCTAGTATCTGTTAGCATCAAAATAGATGCTCATGATTAAAAAAGTTTACACAAATGGGATTAAGAGATTTTTTTATTTATTAAGTGTATTAGAGGATGAAAATGGAGAGCCATGCAGTTGCACATAGCTTGGTCTTAGGAGAAGTATGCTATGCTACTTTGTGCGTAAAAAGATAGGCATGACCAAAAATATGTATGAGAATTTGGAAAGATTGAATATTGAATGTAAAGAAGAATCTCGGCCAGAGTGTGGTATAAAGATTGTACTACTGTGAACTGTGAAGTGATGGAGAGATGCAGTGTTTAATGGCTAAAAATAATTAATAGTTAATTAGAAGAGCAGCAGATTTAAAAGTAGGAAAGATCTGTAGGAAGGGCCCAGGATGTGAAGGAAAAAGCGGATAGAGGAAGACTTATACCTACTGAGAGTTGCAGCAGAAAGTACACAGGGCAGGGAAGAGTGTAGCAAATCCTTTCTTGTTCAAATCAAGATGAAAAAATGTATATGATGATAATATTACTATATATAAGTAGTTAAACAAGACCAATGATACAATACTGTATACGTATAAGGAGTTTAACAAGACCACTGGTTCAAACTTCTAGGGTTCATCTGAAAGATTAATTTTTGAATAAGTAAAAATTGCAGCTAGGAAAAAGATGGGCAGCTATTATGTAAGAGACCAAAGGGAACAGATAAAAAAGTATGGGCAGAAAGCAGTGGTTCCGAGTGCTAAAGAAGTACTGCAAAGAACCATGATTAATGTGTGTATGTACATTATACTGTACTATATAATATAAAATGTGCAGAGTACAATGGGGAAGGCTGACAATCTCCACAGATGTCTAGGAATGGATCTGATCTGATAATGGAATAGACCACTGATTTCCAAAGTTGTACATAGTTACTGCATACTGTAACAACAAAATAGTCCAGGTTTCATATCTAAGGTTTGTAGCTAAATTGGTTTAGAGATTTTCCTAAAGTGTGATCAAAATGAGAAGGGAGTGATGGTGCTCTTCTCACTCTTCAGTACCATCCATTTCAGCCTTAGGAACGTAAAAAGCACAAAATATTTTGGAAACTTGTGAAGTCATTATTGATCAAGTTACAATATTCTGACAGCAGTAGAAAGAATTATTTTAAGCAGGATGAAAATGGTCTCAAGTAGGTAGTTGTGATTATAATTGTAAATATTGGAAGCCTTGCAAAAATATGTAATTTAAGTAATGTTGTTAGTACTACATAGTTTAAGCTTTGGTACAGAAATGGTAGGAGATCTACTTATCAGTTATTAAGTAGTTATTAACGGTATCTCTTTTTTAATTGTCTCCTTTAGTTGTATACCTGCAGCAGAAGTTATAGCTGAGAAATGGTGATCTGATGCTGGACAATGGATTGAGTTGGTGTGGGTATTGGGTGTGAAGAGAACATACGTATTAATTAGTAGTTGGAGAATGAAAGAGGCAGGATGTAGACCACTGGGAAAGTCCAATAGATCATGGAAAAATGCAAATTATAGAACCTAAATTAGATGGGAATTCAGATCAAAAGTGCACTAAGTAGGTAGAAGATGGATAACTGGATGTAAAATAAATGTGAATGACTTGATGACTCGACTACTTATTGCAGATAAACTATTACATAAAATACAAGTATTTAATGAACAATATTTGCCTAAAACTTGTGAGTCAGGTTATGTAATACTAAATTTTATACATTCAACTTCCCTGCCAGATATATACTTAGCTATAGACTCCGTCGTCCCCGACAGAAATTCAAATTTCGCGGCACACGCTACCGGTAGGTCAGGTGATCTACTGCCCTGCCCTGGGTGGCAGGACTAGGAACCATTCCCGTTTTCTAACCAGATTTCTTCTGTCGCCCGGACCATCAACATGTTGTTGGTTCCTCTTGACTGGATTTTCTTTTTTCACCGGCAATTGATCTTCTTGACCGACTTTTGGTGACGTATCTGGATTGTTGGATTGGCATACGCTTTTGTGGACTGTTTTGTGGACTTGCTTTGGATTTTTCTTAAAATGTCTGACGCTGGAATGGTTGTGAGACGTAGTGAATGTAGGCTGTAAGGTGAGGTTGCCGAAAGCTTCGGTAGACCCTCACACCGTATGTAAGGGTTGCAGGGAGTATGAATGTTCTTTCACTAATACTTGCAAGGAATGTGAGAATTTGAGTGAGAGAGAATGGAAGAATCTAACTACTTATTTGAAGAAGTTAGAGAGAGAGAGAATGAGGAAAGCTTCTTCTAGAAGTTTGAGTAGTTCTAGATCGAATGAACTAGTTCCTAGTTTGGGATCTTCACCAATTGTAAGAATTGCTACTTTTCCTTCCTTTTAGGCTCTTCACCTATCGCAGATCCTGTAGATTCGGCAAAAGAACTTGCGGATCTAAAAGCAGCCTTCAAGATCATGGAAAACAAAATGGCTGCTCTGCAAGGTAAGGCTAGTGATATTACAGTGGACAGTGATGTGAGTGTCCCCCCAGTGTAGTGGAGGGGGCATCTGGTCGGCTCCACAACGCTCCCAGGTCTAGACCTCTTCCAAGCTCACATGCCCAGAAGAGAAGGAATGTCAAAAAACCATAAGGAGGTTGTTGAGAATCCCCACCGATCAGGTGTCCCTTCGGCAGGCTCTGTGACACCCCAGACTACCAGGGATCGCTATTGCAAAAGCGTCCTGCGTGAGTGTTTCTCATCGTCGGGGTCTTCGTCTCCTAGACGTGATTGGAGGGATTCGGATCGCTCGCGACCACTGAAGAGGAGTTGGAAGGCACCGACTATTGACTCAAGCCCGGAACGCTTCCCTGAGACCTTACCTTACAGACCTTACATCTTGTTCGGGTTGCCCCAGGTCCCTCAGTGTGAGGCACCTCTAATGTCTACCAGAGAGTTGCTAGTACATCTTCCGGTATATTTTGCATCTTCCAATCTTGGATGGTCTGGGATGCAGTTTAGATATTTGTCGAGCTTATTCTTAAACACATCTACGCTCACTCCTGATATATTCCTCAGATGAGCTGGCAACGCATTGAATAGACGCTGCATTATCGATGCTGGTGCGTAGTGGATTAATGTCCTGTGTGCTTTCCTTATTTTTCCTGGTATAGTTTTGGGCACTATTAATCTACCTCTGCTTGCTCTTTCTGATATTTTTAGTTCCATGATATTTTCTGCTATTCCTTCTATCTGTTTCCATGCCTGAATTATCTAGACTATATAATTTTAAGAATTGTAGTCTTTCCCAGTAGTCAAGGTCTTTAACTTCTTCTATTCTAGCTGTAAAGGACCTTTGTACACTCTCTATTTGTGCAATATCCTTTTGATAGTGTGGGTACCATATCATATTGCAATATTCAAGTGGACTACGAACATATGTTTTATAAAGCATAATCATGTGTTCAGCTTTTCTTGTTTTGAAGTGCCGTAACAACATTCCAATTTTTGCTTTACATTTTGCCAACAGAGTTGCTATTTGATCATTGCATAACATGTTCCTATTCATCATCACACCAAGGTCTTTAACTGCTTCCTTATTTGTGATTGTCTCATTATTAGGTCCCTTATATGCATATAGCTTTCTTTCTCTGTCTCCATAATTTATTGATTCAAATTTATCAGAGTTAAATACCATCCTATTTACCTCTGCCCAATCATATACTTTGTTAAGGTCTCTGTAGAGCGTTCCTATCTTCATCACAAGTAATTTCTCTACTTATTCTTGTGTCATCTGCGAACTACTCACTACCGAATCCTTAACATTATTGTCTATGTCTTCAATCATAATAACAAACAGTATTGCAGCTAACACCGTACCTTGCGGCACACCGGATATTACCTTGGCTTCATCCGATTTCTCGTCGTTTGCAATAACTATCTGTTTTCTGTTGTGTAAAAATTCTTTTAACCATCTTCCTACTTTATCCACGATATTGTGTTTTCTAATTTTCTTCGCTAATATATTATGGTCTACTTTATCAAAAGCTTTTGCAAAGTCTAAATAAACCACATCTGTTTCATTTCCGCTTTTCATATTTTTGAATATGTTCTCACGGTGGACTAACAGTTGGGTTTGTGTACTTTTTCCGGGTACGAAACCATGTTGTCCTTTATTAAACAAATTATTTTTTATTAAATGTTTCATAATATTTTTCTTCATTACCCTTTCATACACTTTCATAATATGTGATGTTAGACTCACAGGCCTATAATTACTTGCCTCTAGTCTTGATCCACTTTTGAAAGTAGGGGTAATATATGCTAATTTGTGCTCATCATAAATCTTGCCTGTATCTACACTTTGTCTTAATAATATTGCAAGTGGCTTTGCGATAGAATGAACTACTTTCTTTAACAAAATAGCAGGAATTCCATCAGGCCCTGCAGCAGCTCCATTTTTAATTTCATTAATAGCCTGCACAATATCAGCTTCATTAATATCTATGTCAGCTAAATATTCACTATTTTCATCCCTTACTTCTATATCATTATCTTCATTATCTATTCTAGGGGTGAATTCTCTCTTATCGTTCTGCCAGTATGTTGCAAATTTCCTTTTTTTCATTCGTTAATCTCCTTCAATTCTTAGAGGGCCTATTTCTATTCTTCTTTTATTCATCTTCTTCGCATATGAGTATAATAGTTGGGATTTTGCTTGATATTTAATAGGGTTTTTTCTTCCAAGTCCCGTTTTTCATTTTCTTTTGATTGTATAATCTTTGTTCTGCATTTTCTATCTTACTTTTTAGTTCTATAACTTTCCATGCATTTTTTTTGCTAGACCTTTTTTCCACTTTCTGATTTTCTGGAACAAGATCCTTCTGTCTCTTGGTATGCATGACTTATGTTTACTTTTGTTCTTCGGTATATATTTATCCACTATTTTCTCTAATATTTTATATAATATCTCCGTATTTACCTTTATGTCATCACTTACGAAAATATTATCCCAATCTTTGTTTAATTCTTCATTTATTTCTGACCATTTTATATTTTTACTGTAGAAGTTGTATTTTCCATATCCTTCTCACTTTTTCATTTCTTGCTTATCTCTGTTTTCACTTGCTTTGGAATGGACTGTTAATTCTATGACATTATGGTCTGAAATACTCGCATTATAAACTATTATTTCTTTAACATAATTCATCTCGTTCACAAATACTAGGTCTAAAGTATTTTCCTTTCTTGTTGGCAGGTGATTTATTTGTTGAATGTTGTATTCTAGTAGCATATCTAATAGCTTTTCGAATTGCCTCTTATCTTCTGCACTACTATTACTCTCTTTTTTATATGTATAAGTACATCCACAATCTCCTATTCGTTCGCTCCAGTTCTACGAAAGGAAAGTGAAGTCTCCAGATAGGAGAATAGTCCAGTCCTTGTGATTTCTACATATATCATCCAATTTTTCTATTATTAAGTCAAACTCTTTAGTATTAGGAGGTCTATATATTACTATGTTCATTAATTTTTCAGATTCAAATTCTACCGCTATTAGTTCACATTCTGAGTTACTATATTTCTCATATATTTTTCCTTGTTTTTTGTCTTTCCCATATATTGCGGTTCCCCCTTGATTCCTATTTTTTCTATCTGATCTATAAGTTTGAAACCCTTTTATTTGATCATCATTCCCAGTCTCTTGGGAATACCAGGTTTCACTTATATTCATTATATCTATTTTCTTTTCAATTTGGGTTAGTTCTTCTAAGTACTCTATTTTTCTTTTTGAGTTACTCGTAACTAAACCCTGCGCATTCATCACTATGATGGTTTGCGTGTTTTCTCCTTCATTTAATATTGGTAATAATAAGGATTTTCCCATGTCTCTTTCCTGTTCTGGTATGTTGTTCTTTTTTTCATTTCCAGAAATTCTGACATTAAAAAATCCAACTTTTCCATAATATTTGTTCTTCCTTCATCATAATTATTCATTTTGTGTCTGAATCTGCAATTTTCTCCATATCTGCAATATTCCCTTGCATAATAAAAACAGTTATTATCTCTTGAGTAGAATCTTGGAGCTGATGCATTGAAATTTTTTGCTGGCACCTCTGCATATCTCGTTGATGGCTTACTTTTTTCTTTTACCTGATATTCTTCATTCCTCTCTTTATTTGTTTCTTCTTATTTTGGATTTTATTACTTGATTGGTTATTTATTTGATTATTTTTCAAGGCTACAGGGTGCATATATTTACATTTTTTGTCGAACTTACATCCTTTTCCTTCTTTTAGGTTTTTGCATATTTTTGGATGTAGTCTCTGCAATCATCCTCATATCCATCTAAGTTATGCACATTTACCATATATTTCATAGTTGTGACATACCGTTAGGATGTTTGTTAGTAACATTCTCTCCATATCTGCAATTCCCTCTTTTCAAAAGGTTGCAGACTTTGTCTTTTTTGTATATTTTTTCCTCTTTCCCGTCATTGTGTAGATCTGGGTAGAGCCTCTTCGGCATTTTCTTTTGTGCTGTCATATCGTAATTTATTTTCTTCGTAGGTATGCTGCTTTATAGCCTCATATGTAGTATCAATGAGTATCTCTGCATCCATACTTTTATCTTGTTCTTTGTTTTCCTTATCTTTTTCTGTCATTTCAGTTTTGTGTTTACTTCTCTTACGTTTTCTCTTCTTCTTCTTCTTCTTCTTCTTCTCTTCTTCTTCTTATCCTCAACTATTTGTACATTCAATCTTGATTTAATAACATTGTCTATCCATGGTAGACATGTTGAGCAAAAAATTCTTGTGTCTTTTCTCATATCTTGCATTACTCAGCACACTGTGGATGGGTCGGAATGTTGCATGCAGCACATTTTCTGATTAGGTTTTGTGGATTAACTATGCTATACCACACCTTACACAGTTTACATGCTTTTGGCATTCTTTTTCCTTCGGATGTTAAGATGGCAAAAAAGAGCCATATTGTCACCCGTAGTTAGAAGGAGTCAGGAGGTGGAGCCCATGGACTCCTCCCCTCCTCCTCCTCCTTCTCCTCCCGAAGAGGATAAGAGGAGGTTACTAAAAGATTTCTAGTTTCCATGCAGGAACAGATATCGTCTTTGGTAGGAGTGCTTTCAAAGGAGCCTCCTCGAAGGAAAGACACTTCCCTTCCCATCAAGAGGTCCTCCAGACGTGTGGAGGTACCTGCCGCCAGGATCGAGGCTCCTATTAGAAGTGAGGCTCCTAGCAAGAGCGAGGAGTCAACCAAACGTAAGGAGTCATCCAAGCGCAAGACTCTTATCAGTTGCGAGGAGCCGATCAGGCGTCTGGCGCCAGCCAGGAGTGAAGAGTCACCCAGGAGGCAGGAGCCAAGAGCCAGGAGTGAGGAGTCTCCCAGGAGTCAGGAGTCAGGAGTCAGGAGGCATGAGTCGGAATTCTTCCATAAGGCAAGATCCGAATAGACTCGTATCCGGAATCGATGACTCTTCCTCAGACAGAAGCACCTCTCCTTCGGATCGTAGGAGGTCTTGGAAAGACTCTTCCTCCAAACGAGAACTTTCTCCTTCTTCAGATCGGGGTTTGGATGAGTTGTCTGATGACGAGCTTCCTACAAATGAGGGACACTCTTACAAGACTTTAGCCTCCTTATTACTGCAAGAGTTTGGAGACTCTCTTAGTCCAGCCGCTCCTCCTCCTCCTCGTTCTCTCTTTTCGAGTACGGCTACTGTGAAATCCTCGGCCTTCCTGAAAATGAAACCAGCGATTTCAATGAAAAAGGCCCTCCAATCTTTGGATTCTTGGATGGGCACTAAGAAAGAGTTGGGCAAAACAGTATTCTGCATGCCTCCTTCCAAACTCCTTGGAAAGAGAGGTATTTGGTACGGGACAGGAGAGACTATGGGTCTTTCTCTTCCTGCATCGGCAGACGCTGACTTTGCTAATCTGGTTGATGCCTCCAGACGACACTCTTTAGTCTCGGTCAGATCTACGTGGAGCATTTCAGAATTGAACCACTTTCTTAAAGGACTTTTCATCATTTTAGAAGTGTTCAATTTTCTGGATTGGTCTCTCGGAGTTCTGGCTAATAAGTCTAAGGACTCGGAATTTCTTAAAAACCCAGAAATTCTCCATAGCGTCCTGTCTTGCATGGACAAGGCGGTACAAGACGGTTCGGGAGAAGTTGCTTCCCTATTTGGAGCTGATCTGCTGAAAAGAGATCAGTTTATGGATCCCTTTTATCTAAAGCTGTTTCTCCTAGCCAGAGGACAGCGTTATTGTTCGCCCCTCTGTCAGACCATTTGTTTCCTTCTCAGTTGGTGAGAGATATATCTCGCTCGCTAACTGAGAAAGCGACACAAGACCTCCTTGTTCAGACTTCTAAGAAGAGTCGCCCTGTAGTGTCGACGAGTAAGAAGGACTCTCGTCCTCCTCAGCAGCCCTTTCGTGGAGGTGCAACGGCTCGTCCCCCTTCCAGAAAGAAGAGCTCTGATAAGAGAGGAAGGTCTTCCTTCAGGCCATTCAAGAAAGGAAAGTGACTTGATGATCCTCCAAGCACCAGTAGGCGCCAGACTCCTGAACTTGCAGAGCCTGGGCACAGAGGGGAGCCGACTCTTGGTCAGTTTTTCAGTCCTAAAGAAAGGATACATAATCTACCTTCGAAGACAGTCCTCCCCTAACCTCTACTCCTCGGGAACTGTCAGCGAGGTACAGAGACCCTGTAATGAAAAATACTCTCCTTCAAATGGTGATCAAATGTGGAAAAGGAGGCCATCGAACTTGTACAGGATCCACTCTCCCCAGGATTTTACAATCGCCTTTTTCTAGTACCAAAGGCATCGGGGGGGTGGAGACCAGTACTGGACGTAAGCGCGCTGAACCGCTTTGTTCAGAAGAAGAAGTTCCGAATGGAAACGTCCGCCTCAGTGATGTCAGCACTTCGTCCAGGAGATTGGATGGTCTCTCTGGACTTACAAGATGCATATTTCCACGTTCCCATTCACCACTCGTCAAAGAAATATCTTCGATTCATGATAGGAGGCAAGATTTTTCAGTTCAGGGCTCTGTGTTTCGGCCTGTCTACAGCTCCACAGGTCTTCACCAACCTGATGGTGAATGTAGCGAGATGGCTTCACCTAGAGGGAATAAACATCTCCCTCTACTTAGACGACTGGCTGATCAGGGCCAAGTCGGAGAATCAGTGCTTGGAGGACCTGTTGATAACAAGAAATATGGTAGAATCTCTGGGATTACTCGTGAACCTCGAGAAGTCGCAACTGATCCCCAGCCAGAACTTGGTCTATCTGGGGATTCAGATGGATTCTCGGGGTTTTCGGGTATTTCCTTCGTGAGAGAGAATCACTCGAGGTTTGTCAAGAATCTCGAGCTTCTTAGAGAGAGAGAGAGCAGTTCAGCAAGGGATTATTTGAGCCTTTTAGGGACTCTGTCCTCGCTAGAAAAGTTCTTCTCTCTGGGGAGGCTTCACCTTCGCCCTCTTCAGTTTTTCCTGAAAGAGGTGTGGAGTTGGAAGACGGGACAACTCTCAGACACTTTCCCGATTCCACAAGAGATAAAAAATCACTTAAAGTGGTGGATCCTTCCTCTACAGAAGAACGAAGGCGTGTCACTTGCCCTGCAGAACCCCAGCCAAGTGTTATTTTCCGACGCTTCGGAGTCGGGATGGGGAGCGACGCTAGGAGCAAGGGAGGTGTCAGGCACCTGGACAAAGGAACAGGTGTCCTGGCACATCAATTGCAAAGAGCTAGTAGCCATACACCTGGCCTTAAGATTCTTCGAGGAGGTAGTCAGAGGCGGGGTGATTCAGATAAACTCGGACAACACCACGGCTCTGGCTTACATACGCAAGCAAGGAGGGACTCATTCATTCTCCCTCTATCAACTAACAAAAGACCTATTAACCTGGACAGAGGAAAGAGGTATAACTCTCCTCACAAGATTTGTGCAAGGGATAAGGAATGTGAGAGCGGACAGGCTAAGCAGGAGGAATCAGGTCCTTCCCACAGAGTGGACTCTACACACAGAAGTGTGCCGAAGTCTGTGGTCCCTGTGGGGGAGGCCTCACATAGACCTGTTTGCTACGTTCCTCTCCAAAAGAGTAGAGATCTTTTGCTCTCTAGTGGAGGATCCAAGAGCCTTTGCAATAGACGCGTTTCTCCTGGATTGGTCGGGCCTAGACGCCTACGCCTTTCCCCCATTCAAGATCCTGGGGGAAGTACTCAGGAAATTCGTAGCTTCAAAGGGCACGAAGTTGACCCTCATAGCCCCATTTTGGCCAGCCCAGGAATGGTTCACGGAGGTACTGGAGTGGATAGTGGACTTCCCCAGATCTCTGCCAAGCAGAACAGATCTACTCAGACAACCCCACTTCGAGAGGTTTCATCACAACCTCCCCGGTCTCGCTCTGACTGCCTTTCGACTATCGAAAGACTTGTCAGAGCGAGGGGATTTTCTCGCAAGGCTGCAGGCGCTATCGCTCGAGCCCGCAGATCTTCAACGAGAAGAGTATACCAATCGAAGTGGGAAGTCTTTAGGAGGTGGTGTAAGAATAAGAAGCTGTCCTCCTCCAGTACCTCTATAGTTAACATTGCCGATTTCCTCCTTTTTCTGAGAGAGGAATCGCACCTTTCTGTGTCTACAATCAAAGGATACAGAAGTATGCTGTCTTCAGTATTCAGGAATCGAGGGCTAGAGATTGCAGAGAACAAGGATCTCCATGATTTGATTCGGTCCTTTGAAACTTCGAAATCAGCATCTCCTAGAGCACCTAGTTGGAATCTGGACGTGGTCCTGAAATTCCTAGCCTCAGATAAATTCGAGCCTCTACATCTGGCTTCCTTCCGCGACGTCACTAGGAAATGTTTATTCCTGTTGTCTCTCGCGACGGCCAAGAGGACGAGCGAATTGCACGCTCTGGACTCCAAAGTGGGGTTTAAAGGAGATGCGGCTATCTGTTCGTTCCAGACATTGTTTCTGGCGAAAAACGAGAACCCATCAAAACCTTGGCCCAGAAGCTTTGAGGTAAAAGGCCTATCTAACCTCGTAGGCAGAGAGATAGAGAGGTCTCTCTGTCCAGTTAGAGCTCTTAAATTTTATTTAGAGAGAAAGAAACAGATGGGAGGCTGTCAGCAAGGTCTTTGGTGTGCTGTGAAGAACCCCAAAAGACTCATGTCTAAAAACGCCTTGGCCTTCTTTGTGAGAAGCGTGATTACTGATGCACACAAGAACTGCCCGGATGAATCCTTCGGTCTTCTAAAGGTTAAGACTCATGAGGTAAGGGCAGTAGCAACGTCCCTGGCGTTTCAAAAGAATATGTCTCTCAGGAATATCATTGAGACTACATATTGGAGATGCAATTCAGTGTTTGCGTCTCATTACCTGAAGGATGTGAAAGTGACCTATGAGAAATGCTTCTCTCTCGGTCCATTTGTATCAGCAGATACAGTTCTGGGACTTGGAGCAAAGACTGATCCTTAAAATATTTTATCTTAAATGTACATAAACCCTCTTGTCAGATATGTGCTTGGTTTCCTATTAGCAAGCGTACTGATGTCGCATGGGCGACTGGTCAGGGGTATGTATGGCTAGTAGGGGGTACATTTTTTTTTTTTTTTTTTTTATGTTTTGTTATAAATGAATGTGTATTTATGTTTCGAGTTTTTGGTTGTTTGTAAGGAGTTTGGGGATAACTCCTTGCAATCTAACATGGATGTTAGGATCAGGTGAACGGGATCGGTGTTGTGCTCCTTGAACAAGGTGTATTGTCTGTTAGTGGAATAGCACCCAATGACAAAGGCCTTTCGGCTCTGCCGAGTAAGTGGATAAGACCCCATTGGCAGACCCACAGAACTCTTAGCCATAGATCAATATCTCACTGAGGCTCTTGAGGCGAAGCAGACTCCTAGGCAGTAGCCACAAAGTCTAACGCCTAATCAGGTAGGACCAAGGTTTATTAATACCTACAACATATGCTGTTTACCTGTCTATTTCAGTAGTTAGCTGTCTCTTACCCACCACCAATGGGTGCTAATCAGCTAAGTATATATCTGGCAGGGAAGTTTGAGTGTATGAAAATGATATTGTCATGATACAATAAAGTTTTATACGTACTTACCTGACAGATATATACGATTAATGGCCCACCCAGCCTCCCCGCAGGAGACAGGTGGAAGAGAAGAAATCTGATTAGAAAACGGGAATGGTTCCTAGTCCTGCCACCCAGGGCAGGGCGGGCGGTAGATCACCTGACCTACCGGTAGCGTGTGCCGCAAAATTTGAATTTCTGTCAGGGACGACGGAGTCTATAGCTAAGTATATATCTGTCAGGTAAGTATGTATAAAACTTTATTGTATCATGACAATATCATTTTACAACCGTTTTTTGAAAATAGCACCGTTGTTATTTCTTAACCCTTAAGAGTTGGGCTAAAAAAAATCATATGCAGCACCCCAGGCCTTTGATGTTGGCCAATTTAAGGAAAAAAACACATCAATGGAAAGAGGAAGATATGCAAATGCACATGGTGTAAGAAAAAAAATTATAAAAAAATATCCCTACCTTCTACGAGAAGTTGAAAAAGACTATTTACAACCCTTTGTGGGGCCTCTTTTACCAGAGAATTGTAAATTTTATCAAGTTATACATGTTTTTTCAAATGATTTTATTTTGTAAAATTACATTGTATTTTCTTATATGTAACTTCCCAAGTAATTACATAGCTGTAAGTTTCACTTGTCAGCAGTATAGAATTTTGGAAGTTTGTAGTAGTGCTAGTTTTCTTGGCTAGGCAACTGACCCCACCCACTTTCTGGGTAAGAGAGGAACCAGCTCAGCTTGGAATTTCATTATTGTTTCTGCTGGCTGATGACAACAGTTATTATCAGCAGCAGTGCCTTGGATTTTATTTGCTTCTCACTTGGTTGTATTTTACAACAATGGGTGAAGTATTCTCATTTATGGTAGCCGTTTTGGCAAAATTAGTCAGAATCAGGTTTGTTACATACTGAATTTTAGCGCTTTTGGCAGTTTACTGAATTTTGACTAATAGGCTTGTGTGACTCTTTTGACTTGTTGGCATGTCCAACACTAGCTCACAGAGTACATATTAGGTATTGTAGCAAAGGCTGCAATACTAGATTAACTAAAGCCTCTTATGGCCCACATACTTTGTATACTAAATGTAGAGGTTAGATTTTTAACCATGAATTGACTTGCGATGAAGATGTTTATTGGGAGTCTAAAATGTGGAAGACTTTGAAGAGTCGTCTAACAAAACTAGAAAGGGACAAAAAGAGGAAAGTGGCTTCTAGAGCCAGTAGCAAAAAGACATTGGCTAGCCAGGATGTGTTAAGTCTGCTGTTGTTGAAAATTTCTGATCCTGTGTCTTATTCTACCCAACCCCATTTCTCAGTCTATCACACCAGCTCCTAACCCCAGCTCCCTTACTCCCAATCCCAACCGTATTACCAGCCTTGGAAAGGTGTCTCTATGGAAATGAGTTGTCTTTCTTTAAGCTTGTCCAATTCGGGGGATTCCAGTCCAGGGTGCCAATGGGATTTTCCGGACGAATCGTGACCCTTAAAACAAAGTTCCAAGGAAGTTCTTCACCTGCAATACCTGTTAAAAGGTTCAGAGAATCTCCTCAAGAACAGCCTTTGTGTAGCTGTTGGGACAGCTGACTGTTGATCACTAGACTCTCAGAGCCAGAAGGACAGTATGCTAAGAAGAAATGCCTTGCTCCTGCTCGCAAGCGCTATTCCTCTTCTAAGAATACATCTTCAATTGAGCGCCCATCTGGCACTCTGGAGCTTACTCCTCCTAAGAGAGTGGATAAGAGCCCATTGGAGCCTGAGCCTCTATTGGCACCCAAGCGCCCAGTACTGAATCATCACTTTTCCCTGGAGTCTTCTCAAGCTTGTGAGTGCCCTTTGGCACCAGTATCAGCAGTGGTGTTAGAGACTCCGAAATCAGTTAAGTGCCTGTTGGAGTCTGTTCTATGGCGCCAGATCCTTTTTAGCGCCAGAGCACCAGGTTGTACAGGAGAGCTTAGCTCCTCAGCTAGGATTGTCTCCCGAACATCCATCGACTGTCAACTTTATCGACAGCGCCCACTGGCACCCCTTCATTGTTGGCTCCTCATACTATCGCACCTCCATCTGGGTATACACGTACCACTTTACTTTCGGATGCTCTCTGCTTGACTGTCACTAGCTTTTTCACGATGAGATCTTTCCTTGTGTTTCTGTGTGAATCAATACGGTGTGTTTGTTTGCTGTTAGCAATACCTTGTGTTTGTTTGCTGTTGTTAGCAACAGTTTGCAACATGCAAACATATGATTGTATTAAGCCGGCTTCTAAGGCCTCCCTTCCCAAGCGTGTGTGCCCGGGGTGGGCAGCAAGAGATGCAATAACTGGCAATCGTGAGTAGATGTCAATCCTCATGCTCTCTGCACATCTTGCAGAGGGCAGTATTGCAACCTAGAATTGACATGTAATGAGTGTGTTACTTGGTCCCCTGTGCAATGGGTGAAGTTTGCAGGGAGAAAACATTATCAGAGGAAGGGCACTGAGACGCTGTTAAAGGGCAACACTCCCCTGACGCACCCTTTATCCTCATTTCTGTCTCCTCGCAATCTCCTCTTGCCTTACTCCCTCTTCCATGGAGGAGGCCTTCTCTTCGTCCAATTTGTCGAGTGATGAGGATGGAGGAGAGGCGGGGATTCATGAAACTCTCAGTACAGAGACCTCAGGTCACTCCAAGGGAGCTGATTTTCTCTTGGGGTGACAAGTGGCCCCCTCTCCTAATGTGATTGTTCCTACTTCAGGTTTGACAAGGGAGCAGCTATCTGATCTCATGGTAGCATGGTGTTCTCTAGGCCTAGTGGGAACCCCGTCGTTGCAGGTCCTGCTGTTGTACCTGGCTGCCCCCATTATGACTCATGTAGTGAAGACCCCCACCATCATAGCCAGTTCCAGTATGTGACGACCATTCCACTCCTTGCCTGGAGGAAGAGAAGGATGGGAGCCAGTTATCCACATTCATACCCTCATCCACAACTGTACATCTAAGGTGAGATGATAATCTGTCCTGTTAGAGGAGTTGGCTAAGCTTGCACAACTTGTTGAGCACCCACCACAGTTCCCAAGGAAGAAGTGTCCAAGGACTTGTGCAATAACCAGTAGGTAGGAGGTGGTGAAGGTGGTGTGCCTCGACCACACCCCCACCTTCAGTACCCGGTGTACCGACAGATTCTTCCAGAATGGGAGGTAGGGGTGATGCTTCTTACTTTGTGGGCTTTCGATCAGGGGGTATCGTTGTCGTCTTCTCCAGTAGTCTAGTACACCCTTCAGATCGCCTCAGAAGAAATTGTGTTCCTGGACACTTCTTTTCTTGGATGAGCCAGTGAAAATGAAGAGTTGTCAACACTCATGCTGGAGGTGTCGAGTCCTCTTCAGCTAGCGCTGCAGCGACCTAACAGGACACAAAAGCATCTCAAATCATCATTATCTACAAAGTCCTCTTAGGAGGGGACCGTAAAGGACTCGAACCTGGCATCAAGGACCAACAGGTTTTGAGTCTTTGCTACAAAATCTGGGATGAATTAGAGACCTTCAAGGAAATCTTGCAGGAGAAAGGATACCACCCAGAATAGGTCTTCAATATGGACGAAAC
>NC_087204.1:75117689-75144737 GCF_015104395.2 Macrobrachium nipponense
GTTTCGTCCATATTGAAGACCTGTTCTGGGTGGTATCCTTTCTGCTGCAAGATTTTCTTGAAGGTCTCTAATTCATCCCAGATTTTGTAGCAAAGACTCAAAACCTGTTGGTCCTTGATGCCAGGTTCGAGTCCTTTAACGTCCCCTCCTAAGAGGACTTTGTAGATAATGATGATTTGAGATGCTTTTGTGTCCTGTTAGGTCGCTGCAGCGCTAGCTGAATAGGACTCGACACCTCCAGCATGAGTGTTGACAACTCTTCATTTTCACTGGCTCGTCCAAGAAAAGAAGTGTCCAGGAACACAATTTCTTCTGAGGCGATCCGAAGGGTGTACTAGACTACTGGAGAAGACGACAACGATACCCCCTGATCAAAAGCCCACAAAGTCAGGAGCATCACCCCTACCTCGCATTCAGGAAGAATCTGTCGGTACACCAGATACTGAAGGTGGGGGTGTGGTCGAGGCACACCACCTTCACCACCTCCTACCTACTGGATATTGCACAAGTCCTTGGACACTTCTTCCTTGGGAACTGTGGTGGGTGCTCAACAAGTTGTGCAAGCTTAGCCAACTCCTCTAACAGGACAGATTATCATCTCACCTTAGATGTACAGTTGTGGATGAGGGTATGAATGTGGATAACTGGCTCCCATCCTTCTCTTCCTCCAGGCAAGGAGTGGAATGGTCGTCACATACTGGAACTGGCTATGATGGTGGGGGTCTTCACTACATGAGTCATAATGGGGTCAGCCAGGTACAACAGCAGGACCTGCAACGACGGGGTTCCCACTAGGCCTAGAGAACACATCCGATAGCTGCTCCCTTGTCAAACCTGAAGTAGGAACAATCACATTAGGAGAGGGGGCCACTTGTCACCCCAAGAGAAAATCAGCTCCCTTGGAGTGACCTGAGGTCTCCGTACTGAGAGTTTCATGAATCCCTGCCTCTCCTCCATCCTCATCACTCGACAAATTGGACGAAGAGAAGGCCTCCTCCATGGAAGAGGGAGTAAGGCAGGAGGAGATTGCGAGGAGACAGAAATGAGGATAAAGGGTGCGTCAGGGGAGTGTTGCCCTTTGACAGCGTCTCAGTGCCCTTCCTCTGATAATGTTTTCTCCCTGCAAACTTCACCAAGTAACACACTCATTACATGTCAATTCTGGGTTGCAATACTGCCCTCTGCAAGATGTGCAGAGAGCATGAGGATTGACATCTACTCACGATCGCCAGTTATTGCATCTCTTGCTGCCCACCCCCGGGCGCACACACTTGGGAAGGGAGGCCTTAGAAGCCGGCTTAATACAATCATATGTTTGCATGTTGCAAACTGTTGCTAACAACAACAAACAAACACACCGTATTGATTCACACAGAAACACAAGGAAAGATCTCATCGTGAAAAAGCTAGTGACAGTCAAGCAGAGAGCAATGTGACACACGTCCAAACCCGACAGCATCCGAAAGTAAAGTGGTACGTGTATACCCAGATGGAGGTGCTCTCCCATGCAGGCAATAGTTCAACACCAAACTACCTTTCTTAAAAGTCTAGTGGCCGTTTCCAGCTTCGCTGAAGGTAATTTCTAATGTAAAGGACCAATGGTTTGTACATAGTGTGTGAACAAATGCTTAATTAAATGGTCCAGTTCTGAAGTGGAGAGGAATTTTTGCCAAACTGTAGACTGATCTACAGGAGGAGTCTATCAAACCAGAGAGGTGCCCCTGGGAGGAGGCAGAGGCTCGCAAGGAAGGAGCTTCTCCAGTAACATACGACAAGTACCTCCTCTGTGTAAGTCTGGCAGGACGGCAGCTAAATGAAGCTTTACCCTGTTCCCTCTTACTTGAAAATCAACTGTCTACTTCATGCAAAGCCTTCTTGGCTGATGAAGAGAACACCATCTTAAGGAGTTGTTCATCCGGCGTCTTGTTATCCATAAGATACGTTAACGCTGGCGAAGCTGGATCTGCAGGAGAGAAGTTGGGAAACATTGCCAATAAATCAGTAAGAAAAGAAGGGTAAGCAATAGGAGGCTTGACTGGGTCCACTTCCTCTTCCACATCTGAAGAAACAGGAGACAAGTCCAGGTGGGGATTAGGCACAGAAGTAGTTTTCTTTATCTAAATATTGTCCAACTTTTGTTAGTGGACAAGAAAGACTGGTCCTCAACCACAGATGCCTTATGAAAGATAGCAGTGACTGGAAATGGAATTCCTGATGCGATAGTATGAGGAGCCAACAATGAAGGGGTGCCAGTGGGCGCTGTCGATAAAGTTGACAGTCGATGGATGTTCGGGAGACAATCCTAGCTGAGGAGCTAAGCTCTCCTGTACAACCTGGTGCTCTGGCGCTAAAAAGGATCTGGCGCCATAGAACAGACTCCAACAGGCTCTTATCCACTCTCTTAGGAGGAGTAAGCTCCAGAATGCCAGATGGGCGCTCAATTGAAGATGTATTCTTAAAAGAGGAATAGCGCTTGCGAGCAGGAGCAAGGCATTTCTTCTTAGAATACTGTCCTTCTGGCTCTGAGAGTCTAGTGATAAACAGTCAGCTGTCCCAACAGCTACACAAAGGCTGTTCTTGAGGAGATTCTCTGAACCTTTTAACAGGTTTTGCAGGTGAAGAACTTCCTTGGAACTTTGTTTTAAGGGTCACGATTCGTCCGGAAAATGCCATTGGCACCCTGGACTGGCATCCCCCGAATTGGACAAGCTTAAAGAAAGACAACTCATTTCCATAGACACACCTTTCCAAGGCTGGTAATAGGGTCGGGATTGGGAGTAAGGGAGCTGGGGTTAGGAGCTGGTGTGATAGACTGAGAAATGGGGTTGGGTAGAATAAGACACAGGATCAAAAATTTTCAACAACAGCAGACTTAACACATTCCTGGCTAGCCAATGTCTTTTTGCTACTGGCTCTAGAAGCTGCTTTCCTCTTTTTGTCCCTTTCTAGTTTTGTTAGACGACTCTTCAAAGTCTTCCACATTTTAGACTCCAATAAACATCTTTTTCCCATCGCAAGTCAAATTCATGGTTAAAAATCTAACCTCTACATTTAGTATACAAAGTATGTGGGCCATAAGAGGCTTTAGTTAATCTAGTATTGCAGCCTTTGCTACAATACCTAATATGTACTCTGTGAGCTAGTGTTGGACATGCCAACAAGTCAAAAGAGTCAACAAGCCTATTAGTCAAATTCAGTAAATTGCCAAAAAGCGCTAAAATTCTGTATGTAACAAACCTGATACTGACTAATTTTGCCAAAACGGCTACCATAAATGAGAATACTTCACCTATTGTTGTAAAATACAACCAAGTGAGAAGCAAATAAAATCCAAAGCACTGCTGCTGATAATAACTGTTGTCATCAGCCAGCAGAAACAATAATGAAATTCCAAGCTGAGCTGGTTCCTCTCTTACCCAGAAAGTGGGTGGGGTCAGTTGCCTAGCCAAGAAAACTAGCACTACTACAAACTTCCAAAATTCTATACTGCTGACAAGTGAAACTTACAGCTATGTAATTACTTGGGAAGTTACATATAAATACAATGTAATTTTACAAAATAAAATCATTTGAAAAAACATGTATAACTTGATAAAATTTACAATTCTCTGGTAAAAGAGGCCCCACAAAGGGTTGTAAATAGTCTTTTTCAACTTCTCGTAGAAGGTAGGGATATTTTTTTATAAATTTTTTTCTTACACCATGTGCATTTGCATATCTTCCTCTTTCCATTGATGTGTTTTTTTCCTTAAATTGGCCAACATCAAAGGTTCCCCAGCCTGGGGTGCTGCATATGATTTTTTTTAGCCCAACTCTTAAGGGTTAAGAAATAACAACGGTGCTATTTTCAACAAACGGTTGTAAATTTAGTATTACATAACCTGACTCACAAGTTTTAGGCAAATATTGTTCATTAAATACTTGTATTTTATGTAATAGTTTATCTGCAATAAGTAGTCAAGTCATCAAATCATTCACATTTATTTTACATCCAGTTATCCATCTTCTACCTACATAGTGAACTTTTGATCTGAATTCCTATTTAATTCAGGTTCTATAATTTGCCTTTTTCCATGATCTATTGGACTTTCCCAGTGGTCTACATCCTCCCTCTTTCATTCTCCAACTTTACTAAGTAATATGTTCTCTTCACACCCAATACCCACACCAACTCAATCCATTGTCCAGCATCAGATCACCACTTCTCAGCTATAACTTCTGCTGCAGGTATACAACTAAAGGAGACAATTAAAAAAAAGAGATACCTTAATAACTACTTAATTACTGATAAGTAGATCTCCTACCATTTCTGTACCAAAGCTTAAACTATGTAGTACTAACAACATTACTCAAATTACATATTTTTGCAAGGCTTCCAATATTTACAATTATAATCACAACTACCTACTTGAGACCATTTTCATCCTGCTTAAAATAATTCTTTCTACTGCTGTCAGAATATTGTAACTTGATCAATAATGACTTCACAAGTTTCCAAAATATTTTGTGCTTTTTTACGTTCCTAAGGCTGAAATGGATGGTACTGAAGAGTGAGAAGAGCACCATCACTCCCTTCTCATTTTGATCACACTTTAGGAAAATCTCTAAACCAATTTAGCTACAAACCTTAGATCTGAAACCTGGACTATTTGTTGTTACAGTATGCAGTAACTATGTACAACTTTGGAAATCAGTGGTCTATTCCATTATCAGATCAGATCCATTCCTAGACATCTGTGGAGATTGTCAGCCTTCCCCATTGTACTCTGCACATTTTATATTATATAGTACAGTATAATGCACATACACACATTAATCATGGTTCTTTGCAGTACTTCTTTAGCACTCGGAACCACTGCTTTCTGCCCATACTTTTTTATCTGTTCCCTTTGGTCTCTTACATAATAGCTGCCCATCTTTTTCCTAACTGCAATTTTTACTTATTCAAAAAGTTAATCCTTTCAGAATGTAACCCTAGAAGTTTGAACCAGTGGTCTTGTTAAACTCCTTATACGTATACAGTATTGTATCATTGGTCTTGTTTAACTACTTATATATAGTAATATTATCATCATATACATTTTTTTCATCTTGATTGAACAAGAAAGGAATTTGCTACACTCTTCCCTGCCCTGTGTACTTTCTGCTGCAACTCTCAGTAGGTATAAGTCTTCCTCTATCCCCTTTTTCCTTCACATCCTGGGCCATTCCTACAGATCTTTCCTACTTTTAAATCTGCTGCTCTTCTAATTAACTATTAATTATTTTTAGCCATTAAACACTGCATCTCTCCATCACTTCACAGTTCACAGTAGTACAATCTTTATACCACACTCTGGCCGAGATTCTTCTTTACATTCAATATTCAATCTTTCCAAATCTCATACATATTTTTGGTCATGCCTATCTTTTTATGCACAAAGTAGCATAGTATACTTCTCCTAAGACCAAGCTATGTGCAACTGCATGGCTCTCCATTTTCATCCTCTAATACACTTAATAAATCAAAAAATCTCTTAATCCCATTTGTGTAAACTTTTTTAATCATGAGCATCTATTTTGATGCTAACAGATACTAGATTCAGTGAACGCTACTAAGTTCATCATCTCAATTTTCCCGTAACCTGTAATATAGGCCATTAAAGGTGGCCTGCAGTTAACGGCGCAATCGCCCAACGGCGAATTGGTTTTACAGCTGTCGTCAAAAATATTCATTAAAAAAATAAGGTATTTTAAGGTATTTTTATGGCAAAATTTTTGGTCAACAGCGCCACTATGTCTAACGAGTACTACATACATCTGTAGAAATATCGTTCAGCCCATAAAGGTTATGCAAATTACGTACAGTATTAAAAAATTATATTGAGAGTTATTATGCCTCTGACACTGTTCTATGCCAAAAATATTGAGTTAAATGAATGCAAATTTAGCTATGGATGTGTCGATTTATAAATGTCTATGCTTTTATGTTTAAAATGTGAATGAAAATGTATTACATATAGGTATTTTTATTTCTGCACATAAATATGATACAAAGGCAGCTTTTGAAACCCCTTCATATTAACAAATATGAGGTTTTTTCATGTTCATTCTTGTGAGCTGCTGCCTGCTGCTCTTCCGAAAATATAGTTAAAAAAAAAGTGCAAATTTAGCGATCAATGTGTCGATTTTATAAATGTTCATGCTTTTGTTTAAAATGTGTATGCAAATGTATTACGTATAGGGTATTTTTAATTCTGCGCAGAAATATGATACTAAGGGAGCTGTTGAAACTGCCCTTCACGTTATCAAATATGATATTTTTTCACATTCATTCTTGTAAGCAGCTGCCTGCCGCTTTTCCGAAAATATAGTTTAAAAAAAAGTGCAAATTTAGCGATCGATGTGTCGATTTTATAAATCTTTATGCTCTTATGTTTAGAATGTGTATGAAAATATATTACGTATAGGGTATTTTTATTTTTGTACATATGATATAAATTAAGGCAGCTTTTGTAACTACCCTCCACATTGTCAGAGGATGTTTTTCATGTTCGTTCTTGTCCCCCACTGTTCCGAAAAATGCATGGTGTTATTTAATTAATTATGCCTCTTTTTCCATAAATCCTTTAAAAAGTTATACATTACTTCACTGTATCCAATAATATTGTATGTATTCTCATATTATTGTATTATAAAACACTACGGCAAATCTAAGCTAGTATTCCGCGGAGCGGCCAATGTTTTGGTTTCAAGTCGGCTGATGGTGAAATGAAATTTTCATTAGTTTAATGAAGTTTTATTGTATACTTACCGAACAATTATACAGCCGTGATTTCCACGAGCGGCAGGAGACTAAATTCAAATTTAGCGCGTAGGCATCGCCAACACTGGTGGTGATGACGTCATCTCCCTCCACTCGCGGGAGAACCAGGTACAACTGCCCAGGTGAATCCAATTCTTTCTGCCCGTCCGTCCACCTAAGGGGAGGAGGGTGGGTATAATCATAATTGTTCGGTGAGTATACAATAAAACTTCATTTTACTAATGAAAATTTCATTTTTATTGTAGTGTCTTACCGAACAATTATACAGTTGATTACACATTTATGGGAAGGTGGGATTCAGTGGACCACTAGTATTTCTAAATGGGTTACATTTATTACCATACTATAGTCGATTCATTTAAGGTAGATTCTTGCGCCTACGAGACGTTTGTTTGGCGGCCTCTGATTGGCTGGTAGCGGGAGGCAGACTGCTCGCTCAGCGGGTCATATTTTCGTTTGTAGCTTAGAAAACTAGCAATATGTTTACATTTCTTCATTTATCTCACGTTTTACAAAAGATAGGAAAGTTTTGGTCATACCAAAGGATTCAGTATTAAATGTACAATTAATGAATCTTTTCCTGAAATCAATAAGTTAAAATACAAAGGAATTACAACGAGTAGAAGTGAAGGGAGAAACATTTCATTCTTTATACCTGTTTTTATTCATCATCGGATTTTGCATAATTCACGAGATCAAGATAAAATGAAATCTTGTGTTTTAAAACAATAAAATCACCCTGAATACGCTGGTGCTTTCAGATTTTAAGTGCGTGTAATATGTAAAGAGAAAATGAAGAATATGTCTTATTATGTTGCATTCGTGCTTGACTCGGTTTGACAGTAGTGCCGACTGCCGAGAGACGCAAGATATCGTGGGGCTAGTCCTCTCAGATAGAGCTGTTGGCAGTTGCCAATTGGCGATATGAGAAGTTTGCAGTTTCGAGACTATGTATTTACCGAACAATTATTATTCCATTGTCAATTACATTTTTCTATAAAATAAATGCATAGAATTCCCATTATGACTTTCGAACATTTTTATCAAAATATTATATATGTCCGTATTTCTGGACATATCTGATAAAAAGAAAAGTAAATAATCAGATGGATGCATCTGGGTGTTGGCTTCAATTTAGTCTAAGTGAGAAATGTGCATGCTTTATGAGGCTCACTGAAAAATAACAGAACTAGTTTCTCTGGCCAATAACATCAAAAGCTTATGGTTTTTATATGTTCACTCAATAAACAAAAGTACAAATGTTTATTTCTTACCATAAAATTTGTTGACGATGTAACGAATATAATATACTGTCTTTTTCAGAATTGCTTGAGTTACTCTTACGCCAGAATGTTTATCTCCTATATACATGTTACACTTGACAACATGTCTACAACAATGTTTAGGAAAAATTTGCTTAGTTTTCTCCTGAGGTAGTTGATTATTCTTGAATCACTTAATTCATACCTGAGTTAGAATAGCTCCCGTAACCGTTCCCACAGCCCTGCATAATTGTATATATATATAGTACATGTAGGATAATGAGACTAATCAGAAGACTGTTATATCATCATCTTTTTATACAAAAAGAATGGAAATTCATGCAGATATATTATGTCATAAACACAAAAGAAACTCATACACAGTAGGCTTACATTGGTGTATGTCATTAGGCTATCGATATGAACAAAAAGAAATTAAAATTTTACAAATTTTCTTACGTCATCATTATTTAAAAAATAAATAAAGGAAAATCGTGCATATATACAGTCATGTCATTACCTATTGGAACAAAAAGAATGGGAAATTATAAAGATACATTGATATCCCCTTTTCTATTAAAACCAAGTAAAAAGAATTTATAAACAGATATGTACATTGTTATGCCATTAAATATTAAAAAAAAAGGAAACTCATATGGATATACTGTAGTTATGAAATTGCCTATCTAAAAATTGGAAAACTATAGAAACACTGTTAGGTCTTCAACTTAAAAAAAAAAAATAATGGAAAAAATCATTGATATATATCATCACTGTCAGTGTCATCCTCCCTAATATCAATATCATTACTGTCAGTTTCGTCATTCCCCTCAATGTCAATAAAAAAACTTTCAAACATATGCTCTCTAGCAACATCTTTCCTCCTATAATCATCATCTAATTTCTTAACGTGGTGAAAACATTTCTTCCAGTCTTCTGTTGTAACTTTGTCTATCGCCAGTCTCGTAAGCTGCTCAACAGTTTTCAAAGATTGATTTGCATTAGAGTTATTTTTTCTGATATCCCCCTTTATTTGAGCCCATATAAGTTCTATGGGGTTAAACTGACAATAATATGGTGGCAGTCTGAGCACATCATGACCATTTGCACGGGCTATCTCATCTATCACATACCTCTGTTTTTCTTTGTGACACTTGGCAATCTGCAACAATTTTGGCTTTGTTGCTGATGGGTCGTGGGTGACGTTATTAGAAGAAAGCCACTGTATGACTTCACTTTTTCTGTTGCTGGTTGTTGGCACTTTATTTTCTATTTTGCTATGGTAGGGAGCATTGTCCATTATGATTAGAGATCTATCTTCTATATTAGGCAATAGTTGTTCCTTAAACCACTTTAAAAACCTTTCATGGTCCATGGAATCATGGTAGTCCCCTTTGGCGCCATTTTTTGACCTAAACAACAATAGCGCATCTTTGACAAAACCCCTTCTCACTCCCCGAGTGCACCACAATAAATCTTGACCCCTTTCCAGTTTTAAGTTTGGGTCCCTATTTCGCCTTCACCCGTTGTCCAACACTGACGTACACATTCATTTTGGTTTATCCAAGTTTCATCAAGGAATACTTCAGGTTTACGTTCAGTTGGACTACAATTCCTATTCTTTTCAATTAACCGTAGGTATTCAGTTCTCGCTGCCACTATATCATCACGTTCCATTAAAATTGCTCTTCCACTTGTCACTTTTTTGTACCGGAATCCAAGCCCTCTCACAATTTTCCATAACGTTGTTCTTCCACCATTAAACTTCACCGGGTCTTCCTTCACTTTTTCCAGTAGGGCATCTAACGTTGGGAGCTCTCCTCTCTCGTAAAAAGACAAAATCTCCTTCCGAATACACTCATTTTCAAAACTATCCACCTTGTCCTTCACTCGGATCCTCTTCCTGGGATATACAGGTGAAGCGAAGGGGACGTTACCACACTCAGATGACTGTCGCTTGATTTTTTTCACTGTGTTGGTTGGCACTCCGTTAGCTTTGGCGGTCTTCTCAAATACTTCATTTCTTGAGTCTGCTCCCCACTGTGAGCTGAAGTAACGATGAACATTCATTATAATGTTGCGAGCTTGACTTGCAAATCTGGAAACGGTGCGACGAATGGTGCTGTCATCTCGAGACATCTGCTTGAAAAGAAAAAGAAATCTTGCTTAGTTCGTTGCTGTTTATTGCTCCACTGAGATTATTATTTTCAATATCACTCAATTAAGTCTCTGATATCTCTTTCGTTTGAAAATATATTCATATAAGAAAATTAGAAGCAATATGTTGAAACCAACCTCATTAAAACTAAGGATGAGCTGAAGAGTGCGAAGTAGGTCCGTAGATTTCAAATTCATTCCTGGACTGAATTTCCCGCCCGCGGCCAGCCTACACCTCCAACGATACCAGATGCATCCATCTGATTATTTACTTTTTTTTTATCAGATATGTCCAGAAATACGGACATATATGATATTTGAGTAAAAATGTTCGAAAGTCATAATGGGAATTCTATGCATTTATTTATAGAAAATGTAATGACATAATAATTCGGTGAATACAGTCTCGAAACTGCAAACTTCTCATATCGCCAATTGGCAACTGCCAACACGCCAACGGCTCTAGCTGAGAGGACCAGACCTAACGATGTGTCTCGGCACTATTTTCAAACCGAGTCAAGCACGAGTGCAACATAATAAGACATATTCTTCATTTTCTCTTTACATATTACACGCATCTAAAATCTGAAAGCACCAGCGTATTCAGGGTGATTTTATTGTTTAATAACACAAGATTTTATTTTATCTTGATCTCATGAATTATGCAAAATCCAATGATGAATAAAACAGGTATAAAGAATGAAATGTTTCTCCTTCACTTCTACTCGTTGTAATTCCTTTGTATTTTAACTTATTGATTTCAGGAAAGATTCATTAATTGTACATTTAATACCGAATCCTTAGGTATGACCAAAAAACTTTCCTATCTTTTGTAAAACGTGAGATAAATGAAGAAATGTAAACATATTGCTAGTTTTCTAAGCTACAAACGAATATGACCCACTGAGCGAGCAGTCTGCCTCCCGCTACCAGCCAATAGAGGCCGCCAAACAAACGTCTCGTAGGCGCAAGAATCTACCTTAAATGAATCGACTATAGTAAACACTCGAGGTGTCTGTTGTACCTTACCTTGTAAGAGAGCTACAGCAGACTGTTACTGCCTCTGGTCGGTGCTCTTCTTACTATTGTAGAGGAATTGGAACTTGACCAAAGTTAGCCTCTACAGGAGTGGAATCCTTCCGTAGTTCAAGCAAGTCAAGGCTGACTGACGGAGGATAGTAACAACAAAGATTGCCCTTGCCCTGGGCTAAGACCAGCAATTCAATCATACAAAACATTTGTCACCAACACCAGATTTAAAAACATATATACCCAACCATTATAAAATCTGACCTAACAGACTGGTGAGTATCCCAGGTACTCAGTACCCCCAGCTTCCCTTGAACTCGACAACCTATTTCAAGGTGAAAAGTTAGCATAGAGGTGACGACCCCTGTGCCGTTTCTCCCAACACCATGCCAGAAACCGCCACCGGACCTAACGTTCTACAATTTCTCGAAAACCGTTTCTATCTCTTTGAGATAATGACTCACAAAAAACCGAATTCGATCTCCAGAAACGTACTCTGAGAATCGAAGCTAAAGATAAAATTCTTTCTAAATGCTAAAGAAGTTGCCACTGCTCTAACCTCGTGAGCTTTAACTCTCAGAACGGAAAGATTGTCGTTCTCGGACTGCGAGTGAGCTTCCCTGATAAGCTCTCTAATAAAGAACGATATAGCATTCTTAGAAAGAGGACGAGAGGGATTTTGAACCGAGGTCCAGAGCTTAGAAGATTGTCCTCTAATACCCTTAGTGGCAAGAAGATACTGCTTAATTGCCCTGACTGGACATAAGAGCCTTTCTTCCTCCTCATGTCCAACCAAATCAGATAAGTTCCTAACCACAAAACTCCTCGGCCAAGGATTAGACGGATTCTCGTTTTTGGCTAGAAAGGTCAAAGATACCGAAAACACAGCATTGCCTTGAGAGAAACCGACTCTTTTGTCTATAGCGTGCAATTCGCTGACACGCTTAACAGAAGCTAGTGCAATAAGAAAAAGTGTCTTCTTAGTCAAGTTCCTGAGTGAAGCCGACTTCAAAGGCTCAAAAACGGTGGCCGCATGAACTTAAGCACCACATTTAAGTTCCCAAGCCACTGTATCCTGCGGGAGCTTAGTGGTTTCGAAAGACCTAATGAGGTCCGACAGATCTGTATTGGAGGAAATATCCAAACCCCGATGTCGAAACACCGAAGAAAGCATGGCTCTATATCCTCTGATCGTAGAAGGAGCCAGTTTCTTAGAGTCCCTAAGAAATAGAAGAAAATCTGCTATTTCCGTTAAAGAGGTCGCAGAAGTAGAGACTTTAGCACCTCTACACCACTCTCTGAAGATTCTCCACTTCCCTTAAGAGAGTTTGTTAGAAGACTCTCTCCTACAACGAGCGATAGCTTCTGCAGCTCTTCTTAAAAACCTTTTCGCTCTGACAAGATTCCGGACAGTCTGAACCCTGTCAGAGCTAGAGCGGACAGGTTTTGGTGGAACCTCTTGAAGTGAGGTTGTTTGAGAAGCCACTTCTCTGGAGGAAGAAGTCTGGGGAAGTCTGCTAACAACTGGAGAAGGTCCGGGAACCACTCTTTCCTGGGCCAAAAGGGAGCGATTAACGTTAGTGTTACATTGCTGTGCGACATGAACTTGTTCAGCACCTCTCTTATTAGACCGAACGGAGGGAATGCATAAGCTTCCAGACCCGACCAATCCAACAGCATTGCGTCCACCGACCAAGCTAGAGGATCTGGAACTGGAGAACAAAAGAGAGGAAGACGGTTGTTCCTTGATGTCGCGAACAGGTCTATGGACGGTTGTCCCCAAAGGCGCCAAAGTTCCTGACAAATCTTGTTGTCCAAAGTCCAGTCCAGAGGTAACACTTGCTGTTGACGGCTTAGCTCGTCCGCGAGGACGTTCATCTTTCCCGGAACAAATCTCGGGACTAGCTGAACATTCGCTTCGTTTGTCCACAGGAGGAGATCCTTGGCTACTTCGTACAGAGAGAAAGACTGAGTCCCCCCCTGTTTCCGCACGTACGAGAGAGCCGTGGAGTTGTCGGAATGCACTGCCACTACCTGACCTTCTACTAAGCTCCGAAACTGTCTGAGCCCCAGGAAAATTGCTAAAAGTTCCTTTACATTTATGTGGAACTTCTTCTCCTTCTCCGACCAAGCTCCTGAAGCCCGTTGATTTCCCAGCATGGCTCCCCACCCTGTGTCCGATGCGTCGGAAAAGAACTGTAGGTTCGGGAGGATAGGTCGTAAATCTAACCCTTCTTCCAACCTTGCCCGAGAGAGCCACCATCTTAGGTCCTCTTTTATTTGATCAGTGACAGGAAAGGTAATCGAGTCTGGTTGCGTCTTCCTGCACCAAGAGGCTCTCAGAAAAAACTGCAGAGGTCTCATGTGCAGTCTTCCCAACGTCACAAATTTCTCCACTGACGTCAATTTGCCCAGGAACCTCATCCACTGATTGGCCGAACTTACCTTTTTGTCCAAGAACTCCTGAACTGTCTCCAGACAGCCTTGGACCCTCTTCGGGGATAGAAAAGCCCGAAAAACTTGAGCATTCAGTCATCCCCAAATAAAGGATGCTCTGAGATGGAACCAACTGGGACTTCTGTTTGTTGACCAGAATTCCTAACTTTCTGGCAAGATCCAGAGTTGTTCCAAGGTCCTTCATGCACCGACTCTCTGATTCCGACCGGAGAAGCCAATCGTCCAGATAGAGGGAGATTTCTTACTCCTATATTTGCAGCCAGCTTCCTATCGGGGATAGAACCCTGGTGAAAACTTGAGGAGCGGTCGCTAGTCCGAAGCAAAGCGCCCGAACTGAAACACCTTGCCTCGAACATGAACCTCAGGTACTTCCGAGATTCGCGATGTATCGGAATGTGAAAATAAGCGTCTTGCATGTCCAGAGAAACCATCCAATCCCCGTCTGATGGACTCCAGAACCGACCGAGTGGTCTCCATATGAAATTTTGTTTTCTGGACATGCAAGTTCAGGGCGCTCACATCCAAAACCGGCCTCCAGCCCCCTGATGACTTGGGAATTACAAAAAGGCGATTGTAAAAGCCTGGAGGAAAATCCCCTTCTATCTGTTCTATAGCTTCTTTGAGAACAAGCGCTTCCACTTCCGCGGCTAGCGCCAGAAATTTGTCTGAGCCCGGAGAGTATGCCTGGAATGGAATTGGCACAGGTGAGAGCGAGGGAGGTGAAACGAGAGGAATACGGTAGCCGAACTTGAGTACTTGCCACTACCCAGGCTTCTGCTCCTCTGTTTTTCCCATTCCTCCCAAAACAGAGCCAGCCTGGCTCCCACTGGTGCATGAAGAACCGAGCTTTCATTTGGAAGGTTTGTTAACCTTGGCCGAGGTCTTTGACTGAGGTCGCAAATTCGACTTCGGCTGAAAGAAGCGCTTGGGTTTTCTCCCTCGAAAAGGCGCTTGGGCCAGAGGGGAAACCGAAGGAACAGTCTCCAAAGGAGCTTTAGGTCTCTTAGTAGACTGTGCCAGTAAATCCGAAGTAGATTTCTTATCTAGCGCCGACGAAATTGACAACACTACATCGTCTGGAAAGAGGTTATCTTCACAAAAGGAGCTAAAACTCTGTGGAAGTAACCCCTTTAGAAGCAAAGGAGCACCAAAGTTGCCTTTTAATTCTTAAGAGTACCAAAGGCGATGAGCGAAGCTAACTCATCACATCCATCCCTAATGGATTTGTCCGCACAGGACAGAACACCAACCCAATCCTCCGCTAAATCCTGTGAAAGAGAAGGACAGTCTTCGATCTTGGCCGCTAAAGCGCCAATAGTCCAATCAAGGAAGCTAAATACTTCCAAAAGTTTAAATTGGTTCTTTACAACGTGGTCCAACTCAGGCGCTGTAAAGAAAACTTTCGCTGCTGCGAAAAACCAGATCTTCTATAGGATCGATTTAAACTGGAGAAGTCTCCCTGGGAGGAGGCAGAAAACTCCAGAGAAGGAGCTTCCCCAGTTACATAAAAACCTATACTCTTACGAAGCAACTTAGAGGGAGGGTAAGCAAACAGAGCCTTCCCTAAGTCTCTTTTCATAGACATCCATTTCTCCGTCTCTTTCAACGAATGTCTAACCGCTTTAGATAGAACAAGCTTTGGGAGGAGAGGGTCTGAAGTTTTCCTCCTCATCAAAAAAGTTGAAGTTGGGGAGCGCGGAGCCGCTTTCTCAAAATAATCTGGATAAGATACCAGAAGAAACCTAAGGAGACGTGCATAACACGAAAGGTGTTGTGAATCCTCCTCCTCTACCTCTTCCTCATTCTCCGATACCGCCGAAGAAGTAGACGGGACTACAACCGGATCTGAAGGCTTCGAACCACCCTTGGACTCATTCATCCAGTTGGTTAACATCTCTAACTGCTTGCGCAAAGGCGCCAGAGACGAATCAAAAACAGTTAAATGAGGCTTGGAAGAGCCTAAATGTTCATCAGGAGGCGGAATAACTACTTGCGCCTCGCCCGGAGCCGCCGAAATTCGAGGCGAAACAGGCGCATCAGGCGTAACAGACGAGAAAGCGCCTAATGAAACACCCTTAGAACGGCTAGCTACAGCTCTACCACAATCTCTACTAGTCGATGGAGCCGAAAAAGGAACAGATTGAGGCGAAAAACGAGCCGCTAACGGCCGCGGCGCAACACTACTCTCAGGCTCCTTATACCGCTTGACTGGAGGAGGCGAAGAATCGGCGCCTGAACGCCTCTTTAAGGGACGCGAAACGGGCGAATCTCGCCAAGAGCGCCGCGCGATCGGAGACGAATCGCCTGAATCAGTCGAAAGGCGTCTAACCGCAACGCCTTTCCAGCGCTTAACTGAGTCCTGTTGAGGCGCAACAGGTTCAACAAGAGAGGCGCCTGTCTGTGGGCAACTCCCGATTGACTCCCTTGGACTTCCGGTATGTCTTCTCCCCGGTGCGGGGGAGCTGGACAGTGACCTTTGTCTAGGAGACGTGTCAGGACAGACAGACGCACCCTCAACTACACTCTTTACCTGAAACCGCTTTCTCCAAAAAGTCTTAACCGAATTACCAATATTTGCATAACCGTATTCGCTAGTACTGAAAATTTCTGATCGAACCTCGATTCAAGACTGGCAATGGTGTCGGAAGAAACTACACGGGAAGCCGGAGAAGTGGGATTAGTAGGAGGAATAGGAGGTGTAGTTAAAGGAGACATAACAATTTGAGGAGAAACAGAAGGAAAAACAGGATGCATCGCAAAGAAGAAGCAGAGCTAAGCTTTCTTTCCCTAAGCGTTGCTTTCCTAATTCTGTCTTTCGCTAATTTCTCCGAGTATGAACTAAAAAACTTCCATTGAGAATCAGTCCAATCACTACACTCATTACATGTTCGATCTGCTGAACAAACCTGTCCCCTACACTTAACACATTTAGTGTGAGAATCATACTCTAAATTTGGATAGCCTAGTTTTACATCCTGAGATGCAAAACCTAACTCCCGACGGACTAGAATCCGACATGGCAACGCCTAAATAGTATTCAAATAAACAACAACGCCAAAAAAGAGTACTTCACCAATTCCGAAGATCAAATCCACTAGAAAAAAGTGAAGCAATGTCATCCAACCGCACCGACCACCGATGTTCACCGGACGCCGGCAGGAAAAGAATTGAATTCACCTGGGCAGTTGTACCTGGTTCTCCCGCGAGTGGAGGGAGATGACGTCATCACCACCAGTGTTGGCGACGCCTAAGCGCTAAATTTGAATTTAGTCTCCTGCCGCTCGTGGAAATCACGGCTGTATAATTGTTCGGTAAGACACTACAATAAAACATGAGTTTGTTTCACCATATTTAAACCATATTTAATGCAATTCTGAGCAAATATTCTTGCTTCTAGTTGGCATAAACGAATATCTAGATACTTGACTTATATGAGACAAGGTTATTTTTCCGTATACGACATGTTCTTAGGTGGAAGTATGAATTGAATATGTCTTGTTGTGATTGTGAATTTTTTTTCCCCGTTAACAGATTACATTGGCGGCATGTTTGTTGCGTAAAAAAATTACGTGATTCCGTTCGCAATTTTCCTTTATATCATCATAATACAAACTTTACATTATTTATCTTATATCGGCGTGAAACCAACAGTAAAATGTGTTCTTTCAAGCACAGTAGTTTTGATAAAAATTATTTTATCTCAATTTTATCTAGGGTTGTGTTTGATGGCATACGTTTACTGGAGTTTTATACTTGTTGCCGATGCACGATAATAGTCATTAGCAGCATGAACAGTTTTCTTGGCTTCAGTTATAACTAGGTTTAAATTTAACAGTACAGGCGGTCCCGGGTTACGACGGGTCCGGCTTACGACGTTCAGACGCTTTTTCTTAAATATTCATTGAAAAATCCGCCCTGGGTTACGACGCTTGTTCCGAGGTTACGACGCTTGTTCCGAGGTTACGACGCTGACGCTTCCGACGCTCCGAGTTTACGACGCTTTTAAAAAATTCATACTATGATAAGAATCCTTTATAGTTTAGCAAAGTTTCTCTCTCTCTCTCTCTCTCTCTCTCTCTCTCTCTCTCTCTCTCTCTCTCTCTCTCTCTCTCTCTTTGTATTTTCCGACAAAAATAATCACTATTAGTGTATTTTGATGTTTATTTTCATGACTAAATACATTTTTTATAATACAAAAGTGATTACTAATTTTCAAATATTATTTTGCATTTTGAATTACTGTATTAGTAAGTTTAATAAGTTGAAATAATATCACATAATAAAAATAATAATTCTCTCTCTCTCTACTACAAAGATGTATGTTTTTTTGTATAAATAAATGATTTACTATTTTCAAATATTAATATTAATTTATACAGCAATAATATCAATTCATTAAAGAAAATACCATAGTGAATTAGTAAGATTTTAGCTTATATTTAAAAAATTATGGAAGATTGAAGGAAATCCCAGTCTTCTTCAAGTAACTTCCAGTAACCTTTTTCTTGAGATCCAGGTACTACTAAAACTGTCAGATATATCAAGTTCTGTGACAGCCCAGGAGGGGGAAGAGCTGCAGTGTTGCAATCACGTGGTCCTGCCCCTTTTTCTCTCTCTCATCTCTCTCTCTCTCTCTCTCTCTCTCTCTCTCTCTCTCTCTCTCTCTCTCTCTCTCTCTCTCTCATTTACTGAGACTCGAGATTTTTTATGTACTTGTACTATTTGTTTTAATACTTTCAAATATAATAATAATAATAATAATATATAATAATATAATAATAATAACTGTAATTACAAAATTCATATGTGATAGTATTTTAAAGAAATACAATACGTACTAATTATCCATGTCACTTTTAACCCTTTACTGCCAACTGGACGTATTTTACGTCGACATTTTTTGTCTCTCGGGTGCCGACTGGACGTATTTTACGTCGATATACAAAAGTTTTTTTAAAAATTCGCGGAAAAATACTTTTAGGCCTACCAGCCGAAAACTCTTGAATAACGCGCCTTGGGGGATGCTGGGAGTTCACGGATCAAGGTGTTGTTTTGTTTACAATCGTTACGCAGGCGCGCCAGCGCGAATTTCTTTCTTGCTGCACTAAAAAGTATCTGTGACACATCTCGGAAATTATTTAGTCACTTTGACATAATTTTTGTACCATTTTAAATTAGCCATTACATGGAGTATTATATATGAAAATGTGCACATTTTTATGTTGAATACAACAATAAAATACTCATGATTGTAGCTTTTATCAGTTTTGAGATATTTTCATATAAATAACAATAAGTGCCAAAATTTCAACCTTCGGTCAACTTTGACTCTACCGAAATGGTCAAAAAACGCAATTGTAAGCTAAAACTCTTATATTTTAGTAATATTCAATCATTTACCTTCATTTTGCAACTAATTGGAAGTCCCTAGCACAATATTTCGATTTATGGTGAATTTATGGAAAAACTTTTTTCTTCCGAAAAAAATCATATATGCGATTGTGGTAATGTGTGCACCATTTTAAAATTAGCCGTTATATAAAGTTTTATATATGGAAATGTGCGCAATTTCATGCACAATACAACTAAAAACAACCCATGGTTGTAGATTTTATCAATTTTGAAATATTTTCATATAAAAAATGATAAGTGACAAATTTTCAAACCTTCGGTCAACTTTGACTCTACCGAAATTGGTCGAAAAAACGCAATTGTAAGCTAAAACGCTATATCCTAGTAATATTCAAGCATTTACCTTTATTTTGCAACAAATTGGAAGTCTCTAGCACAATATTTTGATTTGTGGTGAATTTATGAAAAAAATAACATTTTCTTTACGTGCGCGCGGTAACTCTTCCGAAAAAATCATGTGCGATTGTGGTAATGTTTGCACCATTTTAAATTAGCCGTTACATAAAGTTTTATATGAAAATGTGCGCAATTTCATGTAGAATACAACAATAAATAATTGAAGGTTGTAGCTTTCTCATTTTTGAAATATTTTGCATATAAATCACGATAATAGAAAAAAAAACCACCTTCGGGTCAACTTTGACTCTACCGAATGGTCGAAAAAAAAACGCAATGTAAGCTAAAACTCTTACAGTCTAGTAATATTCAGTCATTTATCTTCATCTTGAAACAAATTCAAAGTCTCTAGCACAATATTTAGATTTATGGTGAATTAAAAAAAAAAACTTTCCTTCCCTCTGCGCGCAGATTCTCCGCCACAAATCTCCGAAATGCGTACGTCCCATTCTCGGAATATTTGCTCCATTTCATATTAGTCATTTCATAGAGTTTTATATATTAAAATGTACGCAATTTCATGTAGAATAAAACGAAAAATATTTGAAGGTTGTAGCTTTTCTTATTTCCGAAATAATTGTATATAAATAAATACAGTGGTCCCCCCGTATTTGCGGGGGATGCGTACCAGACCCCCCCGCGAATAGTTAGAATCCGCAAATGTTTGGAACCCCTATAAAAATGCTAAAAACAGCCTATTTTTGTTAGTTAAAACTTAACGAAAAAACCACTAAAAATTTTCATACTTGGTTTTTTTAATAGTTTTATCACAAAAAGTGCATTTTATGATGAAATTGATAACAAAAACCAGGAATTTGTGGATATTTCTCATAGAGAAATACCGCAAATGCGTGAATTTTCCGCGAATAATGCAGGGAAACGTTCCCGAGAGAAATCCGCGAATGTGTGAGTCCGCGAATCCGGAGAATGCGAATACGGGGGGTCCACTGTATATATAGATTCGACTTCGGTCAACTTTAACTCGTCAGATATGGTCGAAAACTGCAATTGTAAGCTAATACTCTTACAGTATAGTATAATAATATTCAATCATTTGTCTTCATTTTGAAAGAAGGTTGGAAGAGTCTCTAGGACGAAATATTTTAGATTTATTGGTGGGAATTTTTGAAAAATAAAATATTTGTTTACGTCCGCGTGCTACGAATTCATGCATTATTTTGTGATAATATTTTCTCTGTGTTGCTTTTATCGTTTTACAAAATGTTATATACCAAAATGATTGCAATTTAGTGTACATTACAACGAAAAAAAGGTAACTTGTTACCTTTAACCGTTTTGCGCACAGTGCGATTTGAATACAATTATATATGAAATTTCGTTTTTGCGCTATCATATATTGCATTATTTATATATGATAATGATAATTTTTTTCATTTCTGATGATTGCATACTAAACTTCAGCCAATGACAAAAAAAGGAGCCAAAATTGAACTCTTAATCTTGAAAACTAAGCGCGCTGTGATTTTTTGAAAAGAATATTTTTTCCGCTTCCGCGCTCACTCTGAAACACCTCCGGCACACGGGAGACAATTTTTTTTTACTGCTTCGGCGTTTAAGGGTTAATTAAGGTTAACTCTCTCTCTCTCTCTCTCTCTCTCTCTCTTTTGCCACACATGATAATAATGTGTCATAGTGGTAACTCCCTCCCTTTCTTTCGCTGGAAGCGTTATAATTATTTTTTGAGAGAACAGAGAGAGATAAACACTCTCTCTCTCTCTCTTTTACCGAGATGAAAGAATTTTTATGGTACTAGTATATAAAATGTTTATTGATAATTTCAGTTATTTAATAATAATAATAATAATAATAATAATAATAAAACTTTAATTACAAAATTCATAATGGTCGTATTTTAAAGAACCCCTGTCGTAACCCGGGGACTGCCTGTATATTTCACAATTGATCTTTGATCTATACCGAATAAAGTTATTACATTAAGATATCTCAGTTCTATTCTACATAACATCATTTGCAACAACTACTGTAATAGTGTACTATAGTACGATGATTGAAATACAAGCCAAACGGATGTTATCGAATTCGGTTGTACTTAGAAAAAAAGTCGTATCATGTTTGGTTGTTCATTGCTGTTTTTGAACTTATGTAACTAGAAGATGGGATAAATTAAGGCTATTGTAATTTTCTCTTTCATAAAATGGATTATCGTAACTTGAACACTACCGCTACCTGTACACTGTATAAAACCTTATTACGTATATCTTTACATACTCTAGACACTCAAAGGATTAAAGCTAGGCATTTTTCACTTTACAGTCTTTATAATACTATAATGTACTGTACAGTAAATTCTATAGATCTATACTGCATAAATATAATTTTACTTATTGCGCCATCGCATGATTAAGGCACCATTTGACTGGTCTAGGGCGCTGTTAACTGGTCTAGAATTTCGAAAGAAGGTGTGCGGCAGCCGTAGGCTTTAAAATCTCTTAGCGTCAGCGGCCAGGAACGGAACCCCTGCCGCTAAACGAGGGCCACCTGTAGTAATAATAATAATAATAATAAAAACATGTAGCTTCTTAGTGTACTTCATGAAAGATGACGTTATTATGATATAACAAAGTTTCATGTATACTTACCTGGCAGGTATATATATATAGCTATAATCCTCTTGTCGCACTGGCAGAATTTTCAAAACTCGCAGCAACCGCTAGATCACTGGAGGTTCAGGTGATCGCCACCCCTTTCCCGTGGCGCTAGCGCTCAGAACCATTCCCATTTTCATCAGATTTTCTCTGAACCCTGTCTCCTGAGGGGAGGCAGGTGGGAATTTAATTATATATACCTGCCAGGTAAGTATACATGAAACTTTGTTATATCATAACGTCATTTTCATGTATGACACTTACCTGGCAGGTATATACAGTGGTCCCCCCGTATTCGCGTTCTCCAGATTCGCAGACTCACTCATTCGCGGATTTTTATTTGGAACCTATCTAGAAATTATTCGCGGACGGACTCGCCCCTTCGCAGAATTTTCCGACGAAAATAATCACTAATTATGTAGTGTATTTTGATGTTTATTTTCATGACTAAATACATTTTTCTGATACAAAAATGATTTACTAATTTTCAAATATTAATTTTGATTAATACTGTATTAGTAAGTTTTAATAAGTTTAAATGATATCACTAATGAAAAATAATAATTCTCTCTCTCTCTCTCTCTCTCTCTCTCTCTCTCTCTCTCTCTCTCTCTACTACAAAGATGTGTTTTTCTGTATGATAAATAAATGATTTACTATTTTCAAATATTAATATTAATTTATACAGCAATAATATCAATTCATTAAAGAAAATACCATAGTGAATTAGTAAGATTTTTGGTTATAAATTTAAAAAATTATGGAAGAATGAAGGAAATCCCAGTCTTCTTTCTAATAAAACTGTCATACATATCAAGTTAAGTGACAGGAGGGGGAAGGAGCTGTTGTGCTGTTGCCATCAAGTGCTCATGAAATTCCCCCCCCCCCCTCTCTCTCTCTCTCTCTCTCTCTCTCCGTCTCTCTCTCTCTCTCTCTCTCTCTCTCGCTCTCTCTCTCTCTCATTTACTGAGACGCGATTTTTTTATAGTACTTGTACTATATGTTTTTAATACTTTCAAATAATAATAATAATAATAATAATAATAATATAATAATAATATAATATTATAATAATGATAACTGTAATTACAAAATTCATATTATGTGATAGTATTTTAAAGAAATACAATACTAATCTATCCATGTCACTTTTAATTAAGGCTAACTCACTCTCTCTCTCTTTTGCCACACAAAATAATAATGTGTCATAGTGGTAACTCCCTCCCCTCTCTTTCGCTGGAAGTGTTATAAGTATTTTTTGAGAAAAGAGAGATAAACACTCTCTCTCTCTCTCTCTCTCTCTCCTCCTCTCTCTTCGCTCTCCCACTAGTATTTGTGAACGAGATGAATTATGTTAAAGAAATAATAGTTTATAATGCGAGTATTTCAGACCATAATGTCATAGAATTAACAGTTCATTCCAAGCAAGTGAAAATAGAGGATAAGCAAGAAATGAAAAAGTGGGAAGGATATGGAAAATACAATTCTTCTACAGTAAAAATATAAAATGGTCAAGAATTAATGAAGAATTAAACAAAGATTGGGATAACCATTTTCGTAAGTGATGACATAAGGGTAAATACGGAGATATTATATAAAAGTATTGGAGAAAATAGTGAAAAAATATATACCGAAGAAGAAAAGTAAAACATCATTCATGCATACCAAGAGACAGAAGGATCTTGTTCCAGAAAATCAGAAAGTGGAAAAAAGGTCTTGCAAAAGAAAAAATGCATGGAAAGTTATAGAACTAAAAAGTAAGATAGAAATGCAGAACAAAAGATTATACAATCAAAGAAATGAAAAACGGGACTTGGGAAGAAAAAACCCTATTAAATATCAAGCAAAACCCCAAACTATATCTCATATGCGAAGAAGATGAATAAAAGAAGAATAGAAATAGGCCCTCTGAGAATTGAAGGGAGATTAACGAATGAAAAAGGAAATTTGCAACATACTGGCAGAACGATATAAGAGATTAATTCACCCCTAGAATAGATAATGAAGATAATGATATAGAAGTAGGGATGACAATAGTGAATATTTAGCTGACATAGATATTAATGAAGCTGATATTGTGCAGGCTATTAATGAAATTAAAAATGGAGCTTGCTGCAGGGCCTGATGAATTCCTGCTATTTTGTTAAAGAAGTAGTTCATTCTATCGCAAAGCCACTTGCAATATTATTAAGACAAAGTGTAGATACAGGCAAGATTTATGATGAGCACAAATTAGCATATATTACCCCTACTTTCAAAAGTGGATCAAGACTATAGGCAAGTAATTATAGGCCTGTGAGTCTAACATCACATATTATGAAAGTGTATGAAAGGGTAATGAAGAAAAATATTATGAAACATTTAATAAAAAATAATTTGTTTAATAAAGGACAACATGGTTTCGTACCCGGAAAAAGTACACAAACCCAAACTGTTAGTCCACCGTGAGAACATATTCAAAATATGAAAACGGAAATGAAAACAGATGTGGTTTATTTAGACTTTGCAAAGCTTTTTGATAAAGTAGACCATAATATAATTATCGAAGAAAATTAGAAAACACAATATCGTGGATAAAGTAGGAAGTATGGTTAAAAGAATTTTTATTTTTTCACAACAGAAAACAGATAGTTATTGCAAACGACGAGAAAATCGGATGAAGCCAAGGTAATATCCGGTGTGCCGCAAGGTACGGTGTTAGCTGCAATACAGTTTTGTTATTATGATTGAGGACATAGACAATAATGTTAAGGATTCGGTAGTGAGTAGTTTTCGCAGATGACACAAGAATAAGTAGAGAAATTACTTGTGATGAAGATAGGAACGCTCTACAAAGAGACCTTAACAAAGTATATGATTGGGCAGAGGTAAATAGGATGGTATTTAACTCTGATAAATTTGAATCAATAAATTATGGAGACAGAGAAAGAAAGCTATATGCATATAAGGACCTAATAATGAGACCATCACAAATAAGGAAGCAGTTAAAGACCTTGGTGTGATGATGAATAGGAACATGTTATGCAATGATCAAATAGCAACTCTTTTGGCAAAATGTAAAGCAAAAATGGGAATGTTGTTACGGCACTTCAAAACAAGAAAAGCTGAACACATGATTATGCTTTATAAAACATATGTTCGTAGTCCACTTGAATATTGCAATATGATATGGTACCCACACTATCAAAAGGATATTGCACAAATAGAGATGTACAAAGGTCCTTTACAGCTAGAATAGAAGAAGTTAAGGACCTAGACTACTGGGAAAGACTACAATTCTTAAAATTATATAGTCTAGAAAGGAGAAGACGCTAAATGATAATTCAGGCATGGAAACAGATAGAAGGAATAGCAGAAAAATATCATGGAACTAAAAATATCAGAAAGAGCAAGCAGAGGTAGATTAATAGTGCCCAAAACTATCCACCAGGAAAAAATAAGAAAGCACACAGGACATTAATCCACTACGCACCAGCATCGATATGCAGCGTCTATTCAATGCGTTGCCAGCTCATCTGAGGAATATATCAGGAGTGAGCGTAGATGTGTTTAAGAATAAGCTCGACAAATATCTAAACTGCATCCCAGACCATCCAAGATTGGAAGATGCAAAATATACCGGAAGATGTACTAGCAACTCTCTGTAGACATTAGAGGTGCCTCACACTGAGGGAACCTGGGGCAACCCGAACAAGATGTAGGTCTGTAAGGTAAGGTCTCTCTTTTTACCAAGATGAAAGAATTTTTATGGTACTAGTATGTAAAATGTTTATTGATAATTTCAGTTATTTAATAATAATAATAATAATAAAACTAATTACAAAATTCATAATGGTAGTATTTTAAAGAGATGAAAATTACCTTTCCATTTCACTAGTAAGGATAACTCCTCTTTCTTACTGAGATGAGAGATTTTATGGTAAATGCACGTGTTTTATTTTATTTTCAAATAATAATAATAATAATAATCAATAATAATAATAATAATAATAATAATAATAATAATAGAAGTAGAATAATAATACGATAACTTATTTCAAATTAAAATTCTTCCCTTCGTCTTTTTCTGTATCAATTTCCCTACCTCATAACTCCATGACGCGAGCTGGGAAAGTAACAATGCCATACATGGTCAACGAATTTAATGGTTTTTATGTACTCTCTCTCTCTCTCTCTCTCTCTCTCTCTCTTACTGAGATGAGATCATTTTCATGGACATGTATGTAATAAGTTTATCATTAATATTTTCCAATAAATACTATAACTGTAAGTACAAAATTCATATCCGAGTATTTTAAATACAATAATCATTCCATTTCTCTTTTAAATACTGTAGGACAACTCTCTCTCTCTCTCTCTCTCTCTTCTCTCTCTCTCTCTCTCTCTCTCTCTCTCTCTCCACAAGATACTTGTCATACATTTGGTGTTTCTATTTCTTCCTTTTATCTCTCTCGCTCTCAGCAAAAGAATTGATAGACAGACAAACATAATTGCACAGTCCTCTCTTTCTCTCTTCTCTGGAGAAATATATGTATTTATGGGAGGGAAAAAAGTTGCCTACAGACGTTAATTTCAATCTATTGAAACCGTGAGGTTATTCTCTCTTCTCTCTCTCTCTCTCTCTCTCTCTCTCTCTCTCTCTCTCTCTCTGCTATTGGCTGTTTATATATTTCTAATGGTAAAATGTTTAAGATGACTTTAAAAATGATATTAATAATACCAATTCAATGTTATATTTGATGTAGGATAATACTTTAAGTAGACATTTGGTATTTGTGATTTCACATACAATTGCTTCCTTTGTAAAAAGAAAATGGATGTCTCAAATAGTAACAGTATGAAAGAAAACGTGCATGACTGAATACTAATGGGGGGACTGAATTATTTTCACATACGTAACCAA